>NC_000080.6:59919944-60074944 GCF_000001635.26 Mus musculus | reverse complement strand
AGGAGGAAAGAAAATCACGGCTCTTTTCTGTACAAAGGGCTTTATTTGACTTACCTAGAAACATTTGTTAAGTCAAACATTGCAGATATTATAAAATCAGGGAACTCTAAATCAGATAAAACCATGACAGGATTCTCCGTTTTGGTTTGTTATTGCCTGTTTTCCCACTCTGTTGTATGAAGTGTGTGCACAGGTGTTCACAGCCCACAACCTGCAATGTTTCAATGCTTGCAGCTCATGTGGGCCTCACAGGAGCACACAGGGAAATGAAGGCAGCATTGTTTGACATCTGAGCCTGGGACCGGCCATGTTTGTTACGGAGCTCCTGAGGCAAGTGTCTTAGTTAGGATTACTACTGCTGTGGTGAAACACCGTGACCATAACAAAACATTCACTCCAGAATCATGTTTGAATTAGCATTCATGAACAGCCATGCATTTAATAGCGTCCTCAGTTTAGGACAATGGTCTTGGGACCTTTTGCCGAGACGGTAATTTTTCAGTATTGTCCAAGAAGCAGATCTCTAGCATCTTCTGTTGTGTCCTTGGGACGGAGTAAGGGTTCTCTTTTCACCGAGGTGCCTGGTGGCTATTGACGGATAGCGACAACACTGGGAGGTGACATACTCTTAATGGTTTTCCTTTAAAGTTGTACCCAAAAGCTATAACACAGTATGGTAATACGCATGGTAATACGCATGAACCTGGAAGAAACATTGACAAAGATGGAAGTGTGCAGTCACCTGCTGACTTCATGTGTCTCTAGTTCCTCCCCAGAGGAACACACATTTCTTTGTTTCCTTCTTTTTTTTTTTTAACATTTTATTTATTTATTCATTGTATAAGCAGATCACTCCCTTCCCATCATAGTCCCTCCCGACTCCTTTTATCCTTCTTCTCTGAGATGGCGGGAGTCCTGCTGGGTATCACCTCTCTCAGGCACATCAAGACTTTGCAGGGTTAGGCCCATCCTCTCCCACTGATTCCAGACAAGGCAGCCTAGCTAGGAGACCTATCCTACAGGCAGGCAATAGCTTTAGGGACATCTAAATTCCAGTTGTTCGGGACTCACATGAAGACTGAGTTGTATATATGCTGTGTGTGTGTGTGTGTGTGTGTGTGTGTGTGTGTATGTGTGTGTGGAGTGGGGGCGCGGTTAGGGCCAGCCATGTATTCTCTTTGGTTGGTGGTTCAGTCTCTGAGAGCCCCCAAGGTTCCAGGTTAGTTGACTGTGTTGGTCTTCCTGTGGAGTTCCCATCTCCTTTGGGGCCTGCAATCCTTCTCCCAGCTCTTGCGGAGACCCCAAGCTCCATTCACTATTTGACTGTGGGTCTCTGTATCCATCTGAGTCAGCTGCCGGGTAGAGCCTCTCAGAGAACAACATGCTAGGCTCCTGTCTGCAATCATAACAATAGCACACATAGGTTTTTGTTTGTTTGGTTGGTTTTGGGTTTTTGTTTGTTCTTTACTTAAGGAACATATGTTTTCAATTTTGATTTTCTTTGGCTGTTTCATTGGTACAATGAAGGTTCTAATTTTTTGGTCCCATGCCATATGCTTAACTCGACAAGAAGCTATTGGCCACATAGTGTAGTATTTGCTGAAGAGCAAAATAGGTCACCCAACTTGTGATGTTTAAGAACTTTATATATTAAGGTGCCTTTATGGGATAGTAGAATGGGTTGAGTTTGAAAATCCTGTGCTTCTCTAGTTCTGAATTATCCAGCCGACTTGCCCTCTTACAGATGACTTGAAGCTAAGTTGATGATATATCATGACTTTGAAAGGTTGTGCTATGGGACATCTTCCATTTTGATATTTTGAGATACTGCCATTAGAAAAATGAGCCTAGTAAGAATATCTAGTCTTAAGAAATCCATGTCCTTTTTGGTTTTAAAATGTTGAGTATTTTAAAATTTTGACCGCATAGCATGGGTCATCATATTTACCAGAGAATGACTAGTGATGTAGCTGGTTTCTGCAGGCATGACGGATCTCTGTGTCTGTTCATAGGATGTGTTCTCTACCTAGTGAGACTGAAAAGATCCTGCTCCTCAGAGAATGAGCAAGTGCAATTTGGTAGTGTCTTTGCAAGGCTCTCAGCGTGGGTATTTACTTTTCTCTTGGTCTCACGGTAGAGGCATGTTTGTTTTCCCTTGGCTGTGGTGTCCCTCTCATTTCCTGTTGCACATAGAGCTAACCTGGTTTGCAAGTGAGATAAGGTGCCTACATTTAACCATAATGCATTTGATAGGGGGCAGGAGTCTGGCTGCTGTTCGGCACTTCTTGTGGTTTTGGTGTGATCTGTTGCTACCTTTATCTTTTGGTGGGTATGTTTTATGTGTATCCTGGGCCTTAGGTGAATACCGTGCATAAACCAATTTAAGAAGTAGCCACTAAGTGCCTTAGAGGTTCCAATTTAGCTATTGTTTGTATCTAGATAGTATGTTTGAGAATAGCTCTTCCACCTTCTTGGTACGTATCACTTGAGTTAAAAAAATAGGCTTTGCACTGTATTCTAGGAGATTAAAGGCAATGTAGCAATTGAGTGGGGTGGGTGTGGAGTGAGAGAGTCAGGACTAGGGGATCAGTGAGGGAAGAGCACTTCCCTAGCATGTGTGGGGTCTGGCTCGGAGCCCCATAGAGGAAAAATACCAACCGATCACAGGAGACGTCTTGGCTCTAACGGGGTCACCAGTTTCACAGGTCTTGTTTTCTTGTCTGTCAGATGAGAGCAAGCTCCCCTTTAATGTGTGTCTGGAAGCTGAGATTCCAAACATGGAAAATCTAGAATATAATGTACCACACACATTGCATCTCCCACCTCGTTCGCCATGGGTAGGCTTACTGCTCTCTCTCTCTCTCTTTCTCTCTCTCTCTCTCTCTCACACACACACACACACACACACACACACACACACACGACTTCAGAGGACAGAAGAGGGCACAAGAACTGGATCTGATCAGATTCTGCATTTAGAGTTCTAGGATGTTAATGTGGGTGCTGGGAACCCAACTCCAGTCCTCTGCAAGAGGGACAAATGCTTTCAGCCATCGAGCTGTTACTCCAACGGCTCTCTGAGTGCTTTTTCTTATGCCTTCCTGTCATTGCTGTACATGCTGTTCTAAAAGTCGTTAAAAATCAGTTTAAAAAATGGACTTGTTCATCCCTAAGGAAGAATGCAGTTGTATTGCTTGTAGGAAAATGGATGAAATTGGAGATAACCTTATTAGAAGAATTAAGTCAGTCTCAGAAAGGCAGTTATTGTAAGTTCTGATATTCATGGTTCCTAGGTTTTATGTAGATACATAAAATCCTGTCTGTGTTTATGGCCTGAAACAAGAAGCAAACGTGTTCAGAGAATCATAAGGGGCTAATGGGAGAAGGTGGAGAAGAGAGACCCTGGGGTTGTGTGGGAGGGTATGGCTAGGAGAACATTTTATGAACATTTAAAAGTTAAAAAAAAACTTCATAGATAAAAAACAGTTAAAGGAAACTCACAGGAGCCCTTCACGAGGGCATCTGACTCCGCTGTCCACGCCTTGTCCCAGGGTCATTCTGAACAGAATGGGGATGCTGTGCTGGAAAAGACACCTCCCTGGTTTGGGGTTTGCAACCAGATCTGCCTTTGGACAGTGTGGGTGGCTTTTCTACTTCCAAACAGTTCATGGATTCATGTCTCCTCTTGGATGGGGCCTCTGCCTCAACACGGTTTCCCCTTCCGCTTCCGTGTTGATGGAGGATGCAGCCTAACACGGTAGATAATAAAGGCTGTCTTGCTGAGAAATGCACTGTGACTCTCCCTGTTCAGGGACCGCTGCTGATCTAAGTTCATCTCCTGTGATATCTACCAGGCCACCCTCATTCTCCTCACTTTCTGCTCCGAGTCCCTGGGTTCTTTATCTTCCTGGGCGCTGGCTACATAGTCTTTGACGCAGGTTGTTCTTTGGTGTGGTCCAATCTGGTCTTCTCTCTGTAGCCTTTCCTCCTGGTGTGCTGTGGCTTCTAAGGCCAAACTCCGACCTCCCTATGAAGAAGTGTTTCCTTCCTTGTCCCACCTCCCTGCCCTGTTGTAGGTAGGAGAGTCTCATCTACTCCTTGTGCAGCATCTGAGCCTGTGTCTCTTCTTACATCGAACTCTACCACTCAGCTGTGTCATCTTGAATGACAAAGTTTTCTTCTTCAGGATCCTTCTCAGGGTGGGCTCACTGAACTCTCGGTCAGTGGGAAGAGCAAACCATTTGCCAGAGGACTCTGCAGCCAGATAAGGTTCAGAACAGTCCAGAAAATAAGAGCTGCTGTAACCCCTGTGCTGTAAGGCTTGTCTTCACTCACTGTATAGTGAACAAAGCAGACCCCCATGGTGATGGCCATTCTTAGGCCTCAGGAAGGGCTATGTGTGGTTTTGAAATGGTCTTATAAATAAGATACTCCTAAGAGAGAGCTGCCTAGTCAAAGGCTTTTAGTGTCAGTTCTCTGCCGACTTCATAGATTGATGTCTGTCCTCAGATGCAAGCACGTTTGGGATTTAATGTGATACTTGGCATCCTTAAGTCCTTTATAGCAGTTGAGGTTTAAAATGTGTTCATTCAACAAATTTATTTTTGGTACTTAGCATATAGCAGTGTAAACCTTTGGTCGGTAATAGGACAAAGTGCTAGAGAACGGGGCTTGGCTGGGCTTCCGTGAGTCTGAGCTTCCTGTTACTTTCCAGCTTTCTGTTCAGGGAAGGTAGCAGGGAACACACATGGGGCATCGTCCCATTGTTCCATGTTTCTGGAATTCAGTTTGTTTTGCTCCCTTTGACCTCTCTGTTCTTTGTCATCTCAGTCTTTTGAGCAGAGAGATCAATAAAGGCAACAAGCGAGTTGTTGGGTGGAAAGATACAGAGCCTTCCAGCATGTTCTACCTGGGTTGGATGGGTTACACTATGACTCCTTCATTGGTTGCCTACCTTAAAGCTTTAAGGCGTATGGACTTTTAACTTTAAACTCTCCTTGGGTGAACAAACCATACAGAAGCTACCACTCTGGCTGAGTCCCAGACCTCAAGGAGCCATGGGAAGCAAGGCAGAGCTGTCCCTAACTCTCATCCTCACTACATGGATGAGGAGATGCACAAAGAGAAGCTAGCATATGCATTTAAAATGTACACACGCGTGCTTCAGGGTGGCTTTCAAATTCACTTTGAGCTAAGTATGGTGACCCAGGAGTCCCATGATGTCACATATACCTGTTTCACAGCAGTTATAAAATTTGACAGTGCTCACATAGTATTTACAAGCTCTAAGGAAAGCAGAATTTGAGCTCCTTCAATTCTGTCCTTATTATGCCCCGTCCCCATAGCTGAGGCTCAGAGCTGGGGCTGTGATATGCCTGCTAAGTGCATACTCTTGTTTCCAAGCCACACTCCAAGGTCCAAATGCTCTCATATTTATGTGACCACCTGGATCTAACATGTAAAACACTGAAAGTTGTAAGTTATGACCCATAATATTTCTATTTGGTCATTATAAATTTTAATGTTCACAATCCTAACAAATTCAATAATATTCTAAACATTAAAGCTTATTGGTAATATTTCATTGTTTTAAGATTGAAAGCCAAATCAAGAAACAAGATGAAACATGTGTGTTGTGTTGTGGTTTCGTAGCTGTTCAACTTAGATCTCTCACAAATGTGCTGATTTTGTTAGTGTCCACCTGATATAAGCATTCTCACCAGCCTGTAGCCAAAGACTTAGATTCAGATCTTCTATTTGGATATGAAGACTTCTGGATAAGTAATTTTGATTTTTTTTCATAATGCAATAGTTTTTTTTAAATTTTGCTTATTGCAATGGTCAGATACAGCTTAATAAAGGCATAAGTTTTGTTTTGTTGCAGTGTTGGGGACCATGCCCAGGGCTTTGTACAAACAAGGGTTTTGCTATTAGGCTGTATCCAAACCCTAATATAATACCATTTTTCCCTGCTTCTTTCTGGCTATATATATGCATTTGCAGTTGTTACTAAAATGAGCTTTGCTGCATAGAGGAGGGGAGCTGAGAGGTAACCATGAGAGGTGTATAGCTATAAGAGCCAGCACCACAGTGGGCTTGGTTCTGGGCTCCTGATTATGTTCTCAGTCAGCTGCAGTGGGGGTCAATTCTGGACTCATCCGGCTGTATTATGAGGACCGGGAGCTGCTGCAGCTGTTCCTGAGTAGATGTCCTCCAGTAGAGGTGACACTTTACCTTTCAAAGTGTCGGTGTCCTCCTGTGTAAGATAAAGAGTGCGTGTTAGAGTTTCCATGGTACTGCCCAGTTCTGGAGCCCTGTGGGTGGATGACCTAAGTTCTGCCTGGACAGCATGGTCTGTCTCCATTCACTTGTGGGTCAGCCAGTGCAGCGACCACCATATCTGCCTGCTTGAGGAGGTGTGAAGGGCCCGTTGGAGTTGGCTGCAAGTTTCTCTTGTGGCTTGGTGCAGGCAGTAGATTTGGTCACCTCTCTGCCACTGTTGCTTTAGTGGTTTGCAACCAGGAGTGAGACAACCAGAGTAGGGCTTGTTTTGCTTGATTTAAGCCCTTACCCTCATGCAGTTAGCTGGTGTCATTATATTGTTAATCTCCTATGACTGTTTTAAAAAACTAATTTGTGCATGATTTTTGTTTTGTTTGAGACAGTCACGTTTGTGTAGCTCAAGGTGACCTTGAATTCACAATCCTGCCTTAGTTTCCCAACTGATACTGTTTTTTTTTAAAAAGATTTACTTCTTTTATTTATATGAGTATACTGTAGCTGTCTTTAGACACACACCAGAAAAGTGCATCAGATCCCATTACAGATGGTTGTGAGCCACCATATGGTTGCTGGGAATTGAACTCAGGACTTCTGGAAGAGCAATCGGTGCTCTTAACCTCTGAGCCATCTCTCCAGTCCCCCAACTGATACTGTGAAAGGTTTGACTTGCTCATGATTTGTAGTATTCATGCTAAACAATTTATATTTTGTGTAAAATTTAATTTTCCATAAAATAAAATTCACCACAATTCTGGCAATCGCAAGACAGTTTTGATTATCACCTTGTGCCCTGGGATGTGCCTCGCACGGGGGAGATTTTCATAAAGGGCACGGAGAGGCTGTAACTTGACTTAGGTTTTGATATTAATATTCTTTGCTCTTATTTTTCTTCTCAAGTTCGTGCTATATAACTTAGCTCATAATTTGTGTTTGAGTTTTTGGAATTAAATAAAATGTCATCAGAGACCCTTTATCTGGCCTCTGGGGTGTCATCTAGTCTATTCGTTGTCATAACTTTGTGACTTTTGGTTTGTCTTCCTGAGTTTTGCTTCTTTTGATTCTTTTTTCTCAACTCTGCTTTGGTTGGTGAAATATATTGTAGGATCCCTAAGGAAATGAGAGTGGCTAGGGATGAAGGCATCACTCCTCATCCTGTTGACTTGTACAATCTGTGGGGCATTTGGGCAAGCATAAACAGAGCAGTTACAGACAGCATAAGACTCATCATGGGCTGTAATGCACATGACAGTGGCCCTGTGAGACTGTGGCAGAGGTGAAATAGCTCTCCCCAACGACCCCAGCCATGCTGAAGTCTCACAAAGTATTCTTTGGGTAACGTGTACAGGGATGCTGGCTAAATAAACCTCCCGTGCTGCCAGGCAGACACAGCAAGTATAGCATGTGCAGCCCAGCACACCATGCCTTAGAGAGGGATCTGTGCAGGGCTGGGGGCAGAGAACCCCGGAGAGTCAAGAAGGCTCATGTGGGGTCAGTGTGTGCTAGCTACTGGGACCCCCTTAGTATTTCCCTGTTGAGCAATTTACTTTAGCTTTTAAGAGTCTATAATGATAGTGAGAGAGCATGTGACTAGTACATATATTTCCTGCACTATATATTCTGTTCTTCCTTTAAAGTGTCCTACTACTCACTGTAAATAGTGGGCTAAGCCTTACCAATTTTAGCCCCAGACATCTTGCTTGAGCCTGGTATTGTCTTGTGTCTTTTCTTCTGCTTGGTTTCATCTGTTGTTGTTTTATCTTCACAGCCTTCACAGCAGACTGAGTCATCTGAATGAATCACATTCAGGTGTGCAAGTGTGCAGATGTGCAGGTGTGCAGATGTGTACCACATTCAGGTGTGCAGGTATGCAACTGTGCAGGTATGCCAGTGTGCAGATGTGTACTACATTTAGGTGTTCAGGTATGTAGTTGTGCAGGTATGTACCACATTCAGGGGTGTAGGGGTATACCACATTCAGGTGTGTAGCACATTTAGGTGTGCAGGTGTGTACCACATTCAGGTGTGCAAATGTGCAGGTATGCAGGTGTGCAAGTGTACAGGTGTGCAGGGGTATACCACATTCAGATGTGCAGGGGTGTAGGTGTGCAGATGTGCACCACATTCAGGTGTGCAGCACATTCAGGTGTGCAGCACACTCAGGTGTGCAGAGAGCTGTGCCAGTACTTGACAACGTTCCCATAGTCCCCCAACTGCCTGCAGCACTGTTGGGAATGTTTCTCTAACATTAAGTGACTCGTGATTGTTGCTCCAGACAGAGCTTGTAGGGCTGGGGCTGAGCAGATTGGGCGATCGCTTGATGAACACGCTGATGATTTGAGCCAGGTGGAGAAGATGCTTCAATTCACTGAGCAGAATACATACAAAAGGCAGAGCCTCAGGGCCCATCGACTGATGCCTAACAGTCACAAGAAGGTGCTTTCAGGGGAATTGCAAAGAACCCAGAAAGAGGGCTGACAGAAAGCAAGGGTGGGCCTGGAGGAGGGAAGCAGCAGATGCTTCTAGAAGTATACAGAAGCCTTTTACTTTGGCACTTAAGTCACTGAGCAGTTTCAGTCAGTAGGAGCTTGGGACGTTGGGGAGTTGTAGCTAAGGGTGAAGATCTGTGGGGACACAAGTGGGGTATGCTATTGAGTGAAGTGGGCAGCGAAGGAAGATGAAGAGTCTGACGGGAGGGTAGGGCAGGTTTTCTTTTAGTGATGTATTGCTCATTTCAATGGTCTCAAGGATGTTCATAGTGTGGGATGAAGCAGAGCTGAAGGAAGATGGACAGGTGGAAGATGTTGGAGGTGGGCAGGTTCAGATGCAGCCCTGAGCTCCGGTACTGTTAGCAGGTGTGGACAGCAAGAGGAGAGACCTCTTCCTAGGTCAGGATGGAAACAGTGTGGGATGGACAAGGCGGGGCAGTCTATGAGGCAAGGACATGGTGAGCCCAGCCCAGACAAAAGCTTAGATCATTGCACTGGGACTGAGGAGAGCTCTGGGGTGAAGGCTTTCGAGAGACTGAGGAGAGGAAGGGTTGAAAGAGCCAGTGTGGAGCCTGGAGAGGAGGCGTCTATGGGTCACAGCACCTAGAACGTAGGTGTTGTGGGAGTTAGTTTGTAGGATTCGATGTGCAGGAACCCTCTTAGCATTCCTGCAATTTCTTCAATTCCTTGATGACCAGGGAATAGCAAGTGTAGTGAAGAGAGCAGGCTGGACTTGCTGCATGGACTTCTGTGTGCAGCAGGGAAAATCTCCCCGGGGGAGACACAGCTGGGGACTTTGACCTTCCTGACACTGCATTCCTGCTGCCAGCACTGAGCCAGTCAGTCTGTTAGTCCTTAACCATGATGCCCATGGAGTGGAAGTGGTGTGTGTGTGTTTGATGGAGATGAGTATGTGGTATATGTGTATGGGGGAGAGGGTGTGTTTGTAGTGGGGTGTGTATGTTGTATTTATATGTGTGTGGGTACTGGAGTGGGTGTGTGTGTGTGAGTGTATCTGTGTGTGCTATATGTATATATAGTGTATAAGTATATGGTGTGTAGTTTTGAGTGTGTGTATTTGTGATGGGGGTGACTATGTGGTGTGTGTGAGAGAGAGATTGTATAGTGGGGGTGAGTATGTGGTATGTATTTGTGTGTGTGTGTATGTAGTGGGGGCGGGTGTATCAGGCTACTTGGTAAGTAGGGTAAGACTGGTTTTGATGTGCTGTTTCTGTTTGGAGCAAGTTCATCGCTGGTATCAGTGCCACGTTTTAGAGGGACTTTGCTATTCCACTACTCATAGGATCTTCTGTTTTAAAAAGTTGAAATTTAGGCATTAAAACGGATTGGAAACTTCTGGCATTTCAGTAATTATTTTCCAGCACCATCTTCTCATCACTACCCTCTTCTTATGTGCTGTTTGGATGCCTGTCTGAATCTGCCTTGGGGAGTGAGTCTGACGTGGTGATGGTTTCCTTTGTCACAGCAATGTCCCAAGGTCATGCCGTGTTAGAGTTCTCTAGAGGAACAGAACTGATAGACTTCATCTACGTTTATATATCTAAAGGGATCTGTCGGATTGGTTTGCACAGGGTAACAGCAATGTCTTACCCAGAGAAGCTGAGGCTCTGGTAGCTGCTCTGTAAGGCTGGAGCCTGGGAGGATTCCTGGGGAGTCCTCCTCTTTCTCTGGAGAGCTGGCTCTACTTCCTGAATCCTGATGAAACTGGTTCTGCTTCCTGGAATGTAGTAGTAGCAGCAGCGGTGGTGGTGGTGGTAGATGGACTTACAAGCCAGAGTAAGGGCGAGCAGTGGAGAACAAAGTTTATGTCTTCCATGTCCTTTTATCTGGGTGGCTACCTGGAGGTGCCACCAATATTTAGGTGCGTCTTCCCACATCAAATAATCTGTTCAGCAACCCCCATGCCCCCAGCCACCCAGGCTTGGCTTTTACTTGATTCCAGGTACCATCAGGTTGGCACCAAGCTTGGCCATCACACAGGTCTGTAGCTCTGCCAAGAGGCCTTTCTCCCACTTAGCTGTGTGGGTTACAGGCTTCCCTTTGAATATCACCCTTCTTTAATAGTCTGAGTTTGGCGTCTCCAGATTTGCTTTGGCTAATGAGCTGACACTTACGCGAGCCCACCCTTGGTGTTGGAGGTGGCTTTCAGAAACACCATTAGGCAAGGACAATGTAATTAGAAGCTGTTCCAATAGCAACCCTTCTCTTCCACCCTTGGAAGCTCTCTGAGTCTATTACATCCCATTTCACTTGCCCCATTTCTGTTCAGGAAAAATAAAAGGACACCATTAGCTCAGAAGTGGCTTTTGAGAGGTTAGGCGTGGGGTAATTGGTTCTGAGAAGCTGTGTGGGGTTGACTTTTGGAAGGGTGGAGGACTGGACCATGAGACTCCCGAGTGTCATTAGAGGTTAGGATTAGAGTAGTATGCAGGAGCTACAGGGGCTTCCCTGACTTCCTCCCCCAATCCCAAGTTTTGGTGACTTTACTATTTAGCTGAGGCTGGCTTTGAACTCTGAATCCTCCTTCCTCTACATGCCACAGCCTATAAATCTGGGATTCCATGTATGCGCTTCTCTATCTGGCTACTCTCTCTGTTTTTATAACCTGTAATTTATTGTTTATTTGCCACAGCCAGCTTGTCGCAGATCCATATAGAGCATCACTTGGTTTGAGCTGCACGGCGCCAGCTCTGGGTTTTCCTCTGGATCTAAGTCCTTTACACACAGGTCCTGGTCCTGTCTTCCCCTCAGTGCCTCATCCACCAGAACCCCACACACATTTACTCTCAGATCACAACTCCCACAGACACCACACCAGCTGTTCCTCTCTGCAGCCACCAGAAGGTCCCACGGCCCTGTTGGCTTTTTGTTTTTGTTTTAATTTCTTTGGAAATGACAACCTTATGGAGGGAATGAGAATGTGTTCAGCAGCACCACAGGCCCAGGTTTTACAGTTAGTGGTTTGGATAGCCGTAGAAGGAGAGATAGAATGCTAAACGAAACCAACAGCCTTCATTCCAGAGGAGTAACTGGTGGGCTGGACCCGTCCCACACCTGCCCCAGAGCCATCATAACCTAACCACCCTGCTTCTGGCTTATTTTGAATCTCAGATTGAAGGCACATTGGAGGCAGGAATTGGCTTTGTTGTTTGTGTGCAGGAAGCTCTGGACAGGGATGGCTGTAGTTATGGACACCTGAGACAAGTGTGTTTCAGTCCCAGTGTGTCTCAGTTTCCTCACTAGGGAAGTGATACCAGGGCGTTTGAAGCTGAAGTAAATGGCACAAAAGCATTTGTCCAGATGGGGACGCTCAAAGGACAGTGGCCAGGATGCTGGGTTTTCAGGAAATGCCTTCTCAGGAAATCAGGAGACATATGGCTTGTGACTGACAGATACTGGCGTCTCTAGCTGCCCTTCCCACCAAGTTCTACTTTTGAGAAGATAAACTAGACATTTGAAAAAAAAGACGAACAATTCTTTTACACAGAGGAAGTGTTTCTTCTCAGATCCAGACACCAGAAGAACTGAACGCTGTATGAAAGTCACTCTTGGATTCATCAAGTTTCTGTTGAATTAAATATTCAATAACCTACTAGCATTGGGAAATTGTAACTCTCAGTGTAGTTATCTCTTGGTATTCATGACGGACTGGCACCAGGACTCACTCCGATGCCAAAGTCTGAGGATGCTCAAGGCCCATGTGTAAAATGGCACAGCATACAGAGAACCTATGTGTATCCTATAGTGATAACACATTGTATTGTCTAAGGACAAGACAAATACCTCTGTATGTTCAGCACATGTACATTTCCACAAAACATGCTTTAGTATTTATCTTATTTGTAATTGTGTGTGTGTGTGTGTGTGTGTGTGTGTGTATTGTGTGTGTGTGTGTAGTGTGTGTGTGTGTGTGTGTGTGAGATGCACATGTGTGAGGACAGGTACCTTGGGGTCAGAAGAGGGCATTATGGCTCTGGAAGCTCCCTGAGCTGTACTTTCTGGTCCATGAGAGCTGCCTTATCGGATGCTGTGAACCGAGCTTTGGTCCTTCACAAGAATCCTCCTGAGCCCCGGGCTCTCGCCAGCCTCTTCCCCTTGGTTGTTTGTACCCAAGGTTTGTAAACCATGGACACACAGGACTAACTATGTAACAACCTATGGTGTGAGTTGGTGCTATTTTGTTCTTCTGCATTGATGTCTCCCAGGAGCATTGTTTAGGTTTGGTTGACCTGCTATGGAGAAGGTAAAGATGTAGAGACTAAGGGAGAAGCCCGGCTTCTCTAAGTTCCGCGGAGAACTGGTCTCTCATGGCAGGGGCATGTTCCTGATGTGAGGCTGGGGGCTGTGATACATGATTGATGTCTGTTGGTCTCATGTTCAGAGATAGGCTGTGCGTGTGAGCTAAGGAATATTGCGTGTGACCCAAGTTATGGGAGACAACTGTGTTTGTGTAAAGCTTGTAGGCATTGTGTTTCAGTTTCATGTCCTTGCAAATGGAACTAAATGGAGAGAAATTAAGTAGAGGGGTGATGTTTCAGGTTAACTTCACAGCTCTATAGAATGGTTACTTTTAGGGCGACTTTTTGCCTAATGAGCATCTTGATTTTAGAGAAATTAGATGTTTGGTGGCTGGATGATAATTAAATTACCTCTATCAAATTTGATGTATATAGACTACTTTAAGGTGTAAGAGTGAAATAATTTTGTGGAATATGAATTATGGATATTTATTTGATTCCTCAGTATGAATCAAGTGGGGGAATGTAGGGATGTTAAGTCATCTTAAGAAATAATCTGTAATTTAGGCGATTGCTTTTTCCTGGTCTCTTTTACCTCGTGAAGTATAAGTGATGTTTCTGTTCCTTGGTACTGGGTTATTGCAGTTGTTGACCAGTCCATCCACTCATGTGGACACTGACTCTGAACACAGGTCAAAGATTAGGTGCCTTGCTTTGTGTTAGATCCCAAGGTCAGAAGGAGAATTAGTGTTATTGATCCAGGATAGAGTGCTTGCCCAGCATGCGAAAGGAAGTCCCCAAATCAAACAACTGCAAAGGTCAAAGTTTGGGACCTCCAGTATGAGAGTAAGCAGAGCTCACTCTGTGCTGTGCCTTCAGGGTGAGACATTGGTATTTGTAGATCACGTGTCCAAGTGTGCTCCTGAGCTCGTCCTGGCTTCTTACATGGTTGACTTTCAGTATTAGTATTAGTATTTGAAATTTTACCTCTAAATGCCCCTCCCACCCCCACATCCCAGACAGGGATCAGTGAGCTGTGTGGTTCTTCAGTGATTCTCTGCCCCACAATGAGTGTCCCTCTCTGGTGGTCTCAGAGTCTCCAGTGAGAGGACAAATCTAATTTCCAGTGTGTGTTTTTTGTTGCATGGACATGGCTTTTTCTTCTGGTTGAGGGATTGACCGAGTGTGTAACCATAGCTTGGTTAATACCATACCTTAGTTGATCTCAGAGGATGCTGAGACACATGGATATGGGTACAATGTAAAGAGTAATAATCTCATCTGAAAAAAAATTTTTTTAAAGATTTATTTTATTTATATGAATACACTGTAGTTGTCTTCAGACACACCAGAAGACAGCATCAGATCCCGTTACAGATGGGTGTGAGCCACCATATCGTTGCTGGGGATTGAGCTCAGGATCTCTTAATTGCTGAACTATCTCTCCAGCCTCTGGAGAGTAAAAATTCAGAGTGGAGCATGAAGCCAAATGTTACAGTACTTTCCTGGTAGGTACAAGGTCCTGGGTTCTGTAGGTGCTAGGTTCTGTCTCCGGTAATTCAATAATTAGCTAATTAACTCTCATTCATCAGCAGTTTAAATAGAATAAATTAGTATGAGTTAACATTTGCTGAAAACATACTGTTTCCCAGCTGTAAGGGCTGTATTTCTGTTAACTTGCTTGAAGACTATTCCCAGATGTGGAAGCCGAGGCCTGGAATGGTTAAATAACCCACACAGTGTCACATAGTGAAGCCAGAAGTCTGGTTCCAGAGCTTTGGTGTGTAGCCACTGTGATCTGCTAGTAAAATGGTGCTGAGTCCCGAGTGCTGAGAAACTCACATGCAGGGTCCTGCTTCAAATCAAGACAGCAGACTGAGAAGTTTCATGCTTGATAAGAAGCTCGGGTTTCAGGATGCCAGGGATAGGAGTCGCAAGTTGACCAGGTGGTATGACACACACAACCCAGATGTGCCCACACTTAGTAACCCCCACCCAACTGAATCTTCTCCATTTAAAGAAGTCTCTACAAAAGCCAGTATATTCTAACACAGAATCAGGCTGGATGACTGAATATTGAACTGACGTCAGCGTCCTGACTCATGCTTCCTGTCCCTTTACCTGGGTTTTGTGCACTGTGCACTGGAGGAGAGCTGAGGCTCCTAGCTCAGCAGTGACTTGCTGTGTGGTCCCCAGCAAGTTTGATCCCTTCTTAAGGACTATGTAAGTTGGCACCTGCCTAATAGATGTTCCCAAGGTCAGTTACCTGGTGCATATTAATTACTGAACTAGCGGGAAGTAACTTTTCATGCTGGGCATGGCCTTCAGCCTTCTTACACAGAACTGTGTGATTCCCAACCCAAGATGAGCAAGAAGTATAGGGTCTCTTCTCCAGGGTGCTAAGTATTTGTGAACCCATACCTGAGATTCTGGCTTAGTTATGGCATTAAATAATAAAGTAATCTAGAACTTATAGTTGGAATAGGAGCTATTGTAAAAACAGGAGACATAGGGGCAGTCAAGGGAGGGGAGGGGTGGTCAATTAGGTCTTTCTGGAATGTTTGTGTTAAGATTTAAGAGAAACAAAGTGTGATGGTTCCTACCCGTAATACTTAGAGAGTTCAGGTCATCCTGTGCTACAGAGACTCTATCTCAAACAACCAACTGAATAAAATAAAATGACAGAAGATAGAAGGGAGAAGCCAGGTGCTGATAGCAAGGTACCAGGGCAGTTAGGAGGTTAGAGAGCAGGCCTTAGAGGATTGGAGCTGGATGGTTGGGGGCCTGGTGGTAACGGGCAGAGGGGAGGAGCTAATGTCAACAGAGGAGGCAGGGCAGGCCAGGACTCATCTACGGCCTGCTCTCTTAGCTCAGACAATGGTTTGCATTGTGCTTCCCTCTGGAAAGGCTTGTAAAGCAAGATAAGCCGAGTTGTGATTGCTAATTGTTCACTAGGAAAGACTACCTGTCTATCTTAGTAGTGATTATTCACTAGCATAAATAATCAGTAGGTTCTAGGACCCAGGGAATACACTTCATGGCCTGGTCTCTGGCTCTGGGGTAGCCTGGTCAGCCGTGCTCTGTGGCAGCATGGAACATGTAGGAGATACTCAGGGAAGAGATGCCGGGAGAACACTGCCCATGGCTTTTCAGAGGTGAGCAGGGTGAGCTCAGGGAACAGGACTAGTGTGCCTGAGGCAGAAGCCCGTACTGGAGAAGGGTTGGTGGTCAGAAAGATGCTTAGAAGAAGAATATGGGATCTTCTAATTCAAGGCTGGGTGATCAGAGGCAGTTAGAGCAATACGAGAAGACCCCAGTCCCAGTTTCTCTTCCCAATGCGATGACTCAAACCCAGCCAACACAGGTCTCAGTTCAAGATTCTAGTATACAAAATACACACACACACACACACACACACACACACACACACACACACACACACACCACACCACACCATGCATGTGCATTCACCCCCTCATGTATTTGCACACACTATCCTGATCTCCCTTGTAGCACCCGAAACCTAGGGATGGAGATAAGCGTGGAATCCTCCAGTTTCCATCCCCTGTGAGGAATAGAGCCAGGAGTCTAAAGGAGAAATAATAGAGTACCATTCCAGGCTGTGGAGATGGGGTAGAAACGCCTGGGACATTGTTGTTCATGTTCTTCTCACTCTGCAGATCTCTGTAGCGTAAAAACAACCCTCTGTGCTAGTGGAGTTACAGGAGTTTCTTGTAGAGGGAGATGATACAATTTCTTGTTGAAGATCTTCTTTTATTCTAACTAGAGTGTCGGTTTGTCTAATTTTTCTGTCTTCATTGTTTGCCTTTGGAGTAGCTAAGCCATTGGTTTTTAGTAAACAAAGATTTTCACATTCAAGGCATATTATCTATCATATTATTTATGTTTATTATGCTATGTATTGCATGTATGATATAATTAATTATATTAAAATGTACTTGACAAATTGAACAAACCATTGGGCAAATAGTGTGGATTTGTCTAAGATTAATGAGTTTTGCATTAGTAGTAATTAGAATCATTAATCTCAAGGTAGAAAGTTATAGAAAACTTCCAGGTGCATATTGCCAAAATGACGACTTAAGCAGTTTTAGAAGCCCGGTCTGAGAATTTGCTTTAGCACAGAGCATGTAGTATACGCCTGTAAGTTAATCTTCAGAGAAGCTTAGGATGGAAACATTCTCTTCTTTTTTTTTAAATTAAAATAATTCTATTAACTGGAGATTATTATATAAAGCAAACTAATCTCAGATTTACATATTTTCTCTTTTTATTAGATATTTTCTTTATTTACATTTCAAATGTTATCTCCTTTTCTAGTTTCCTCTCCAAAAATCCCCTATCCCCTTCCTCCTCCCCCTGCTCCCCAACCCACCTACTCCCGCTTCCTGGCCCTGGCATTTCCCTATACTGGGGCATAGAACCTTCACAAGACCAAGGGCCTCTCCTTCCTTTGATGACTGCCTAGGCCATCCTCTGCTACATATGCAGCTAGAGACACGAGTCCCACCATGTGTTTTCATTGATTGGTGGTTTAGTCCCAGGGAGCTCTGGGGGTACTGGTTAGTTCATATTGTTGTTACTTCTATAGGGTTGCAAACCCCTTCAGCTCCTTGGGTACTTTCTCTAGCTCCTTCATTGGGGACCCTGTGCTCCGTCCCATGGATGACTGTGAGTATCCACTTCTGTATTTTCCCGGCACTGGCAGAGCCTCTCAGGAGACAGCTATATCAGGCTCCTGTCAGCAAAATCTTGTTGGCATCTGCAATAGTGTCTGGGTTTGGTGGTTGTTTATGGGATGAATCACCAGGTGGGGCAGTCTCTAGATGGTCATTCCTTCTTCAGTTTCTGGTTCACACTTTGTCTCTGTAACTCCTTCCATGGGTATTTTGTTCCCCCTTCTAAGAAGGATCGAAGTATCCACACTTTGGTCTTCCTTATTCTTGAGGGAAACATTCTCTTCTAGTCATGATGTCCAACTAAAATTTTTGATTCATTATTAAAATCTGACATAAAATAACCATAAACAGACTATTAAAGAACGCACACACGTATAAGGGCTAAATAATTTTAATACAATTTTATTAATTCTTTGAGGATTTCATAATTGAATTTTAATCATTTGTATACCTCTTCATCTTCTCCCAGATCCATCGCATTCTTACCCTCCAACTTTGTGACATCATTTTAAAAAACTCATTAGGTCCAATTAGTGTTAACCATGTACTCTTGAATGTGTGGTTGTACATTGGAGCATGATAGATCTACCAGGAGTCACACACTTGTAGAAAACTAACTTTTCCTCTCTTGGTAGCTATCAATGGTCGGGAGCTCCTTAGTTCAGGATAGGGCTTCAGGACCATATTTCCCTTCTGTACTGGGAATAGTTTTCTGAGCTACTCTTCCTCAAGCCTTGTGGATGCTGTCATAGCTTCTGTGAATTCACAAGTAATTCCAAGCAATTACTTGGAGCCATCAATCCCCTCTGTCTCTTACAATCCTTCTGCCTCCTCTGCTATAATGATCCCCAAGCTTTGGGTAGAAGGAAATGTGTTATAGATGTCCCACTTAGGGATGAATACTCCACAGTCTCTTATTTTCTGAACCTTGACTAGTTATGAGTCTGTTTTAATCTCTATCTGCTGAGTAGGAAGATCTCTGATGAGGTTTGATTAATGATGCGCTAACCTATGGGTGCAATGATAAGTCATTAGGTGTCAATTTAATTCATTGTCCCTAGATTAGAGTAATGGTAGATTTTCCCCTAGGCCTATACCCACCAGACTATGGGTTCTAGGGCCCCATAATGGTGCAGGTATATCCATACCTTAGCAAATTCTAAGTCACTCTAAAGGACTTAAATCCTACCATTAAGGTAGTTGGTTACTTCTGTGCCAGTTGTGCCACTATTATACTTGTGGTCATATCTTGCCAGCCTGATTGTTGTTATGGCTTACAGGGTTTGCAGTAAGATAGGATTGATAATTACTTTTCTCAGCTATAAAAACTAGCCTGCAGGGGTGAAACTCCAGCTTAGTACCAGTTCCTTCTTTCATGGTCTGTGGTGTCTTCAGTAATAGGGTCTTACTATCAGGTTCTGGAGAAAAATCAAGAGCATTGGAAATAGCTCATCTATGTGTGGGTTTATGGCACCCCCTCCCCATTGGCCAATAGCCCCAAGAGAGTTAACCCCTTCCTAGTGCTGGAGGATAGAGCTGACTGACCTGAACCTGGATAATGAGGTTCCAAACGATGAGCAGGGTTTGAGGAATAAAGCAGACAAAAGCAGTAGCCGGGACCTTGGTTAAGAAGGTTTGGATAAGACGATGACTTATGCCAAGCAAATTTGCTAAGAAATACAGCATCATATATACAGTTTCCAAGGAGCCGGCCAAGGTCAGCAGACAGCTAAATCAGACAGTGCTGGCAAAGAGAAGATAGGCTATCCAAGACACAGCTGCCTTAGGACTGATAACTGCAGCCCTGGGGAAGAGTTGGCTCCAACCACATCCTTGACTCCTGTGAAGCACTGGCTGCAGCCCCAGATGGGATGGCCAAGGCTGATCCTGGCCAAGGGCATAGAACTGAAGTTCACTTTATCTTTTTATCAGAGTCTTGGAGAAAGTTTGGCTCCCCCAAGCTGACACCGGAAGTTCTTCTCTGGCCTCCACACACGTGTTGTACGCAGGCAGACAGACAACAGACAGACAGACAGACACACACACACACTTGTGTGTGTGTGTGAGAGAGAGAGAGAGAGAGAGAGAGAGAGAGAGAGAAGACAAAATGAGTGAAATATATTAGGAAATTATACTGGAGTAAAACCATTTGCCCCCAAATACATGAAGATCCATCTGACTGTAATAGTGATCAAGAAACAATATTGTAATAGTGATATGTTATTGACACGAGGCACAGCACTGTAAAGACTGTTGACAGCTATTGCTCTCAAGGAATCTTCATAAGCATGTTCCCATTCACTACCATTAGAAATAACACATCTGGGTTTGTTGCTCAGGGAAGACCCTTTGCCTGCCTTGCTTCAGGTTCCTGAGTCCCCAGCACCATAAGACAAAGGCACAAAATAGCAGTTGAGTGCCTCTTGTGTATAATGTGAAGTTTAAAACTATTTTTGGGAAGATCTTGGACACATATTAAAATTTAATATCTATGATCCTTTGGGAACAGAAATATACTAGTTATAACTTAGGAGATGTGAATTGTTACTTTTTCTCTTTTTTTATGTTTACATTTCAAATGACACCCCCTTCCCAGTTACCCCTCCACAAACCCCCATCCCATCCTCCTCCCCTTTGCCTCTATGAGGATGCTCCCTCACCCACTCACCTACTCCCACCCCACTGCTCTAGCATTCCCCTATTCTGGGGCATCAAGCCTCCACAGGGCCAAGGGCCTCCCCTCCCATTGATGCCAGATATGACCATCCTCTGCTACATATGTATCTGAAGCCATGGATCCCTCCATGTGTACTCTTTGGTTGGTGGCTCAGTCCCTGGGAGCTCTGGTTGGTCCAGTTATTTGAAATTGTTCTTCTTATGGGGTTGCAACCCCCCTCAGCTCCTTCCCTAGCTCTTCCATTGGGGTCCCTGGGCTCAGTTGTTGGCTGTGAATATCTGTATCTGTATTGGTCAGGTGCTGGTAGAACCTCTCAGGGAACAACCATACCAGGCTCCTGTCAGCAAGTGCTTCTTTGTATCAGCAACAGTATGGGTGTTTGGTGTCTGCTAATGGGATGGATCCCTAGGTGGGGTGGTGTCTGGATGGTCTTTCCTTCAGGCTCTGTTCCATTTTATTTTTGTCCCTGTCTTCCCTTTGGATAGGAATATTTCTGGGTTAAAAATTTTGAGATGCATGGGTGGCTCCATCCCTCAACGGGGGGCAGTGCCTATCTACTCTACAGTTTGTATCTCCCCTTTGTTGGGTATTTCAGCTAAAGTCATTGCCATTGGGAAATTGTTAGGGCAATTGTTACTTTTTAAAAGTACACATTTCCCTCAGAGATCCCGTTTCAGGTAATCTGTTTTATGAAATTACGCTCACGTAAAGACATGAGCATATGAGCACAGATATGTATTGTGATGTATAAATAAAACAATGTTCATGATTGAATGGCTGAATAAATTTCAGAATCTTAGGTCATCATTGAAAGAATGAATTACTATGATCTTTAGCCTCTTGTCAGGAAGTCTGTGGTGAATATTTGCATTGCGTTCTAAGTTTCTCATTATTGCATCCACTTTTGTATGTACAGTTGTATCCAGGACCCACAAAATCTGGATATAGTTCTGGGTTTGTAAATTAGCATAAGTTAAATGAAAGGAGAAATAGAATTTCTTAGGAATGGCTAGTGTGTTGTTTTTACACAAAGTATCCATTAGTGGATGGTAAGGACAAAGCAGGGAGACTTTCTGGTATTGCCTTAAGCATCCCACCTTGGGATTTGTGGAGTTGAGGGGACCCCCTGCAGTGCTGTGTCGAAGGAAGTGCTGTTGTGACCACTGGCCAGGAAAGCACTGTGCTGTTGGTCTGCCTGCATGGTCCCCTCAGCCTGCAAGGCACAGAGAGGGACCAAAGAGGATGTTTGGCATGCCCGTCTTAGAGATCACCATATACAAAGAGAAACTCCTGCCGACTGACTGTGCCTGGCTGGCTGGTTGGCTGGCTGACTCTCTCTCATTTACACTCTGTTGCAGTGGGTAAGTGGATACACAATGTACACTTTGCTTTGACCTGAATGGGGAAAAGCTTGCTGGAGCAGACAACCCCTTGGGCTGCTGGCTCCGAAGAGAAGGATGTGGTTTGAGGAGAAGAGGAAAAATGTTATGGGGAATTGGGCAAAGGATGAAAGGAGTGGAATCTTTAGTAAGGGCAGTGCCCTTCAGAATAGAGTGACTTCCACTGACAGGGGAAGAGTTATTCTCTGCATTTCCCTGTGTGGGGAGAAACAGGGAAGGGAGTCTGGTGCTGGGATGCCCACTCATCTCCTAGAGTAATGACAAGAAAGTTTACTCAAGTGTGCATCAGAGGGTTGTGCTAATACTGCCGCTTTTCAGACCCTCATGGGACAGGCCAGAATTCTCTCCCTTCCATCCATGAGCCTGGGCCCCTCCATGGCTTCTGGCCAGAGGAAGTGCTTGTTGACTGCAATACCAGATGGGAGTAGTTTTCAGAACATTCAATGGTGGGGGTAGCAGAACAAGTTGGGTCTTTGAGTCCAACATCATCTTCTAATAAACAGCTCCTTATGTCATCCTAAAATTACCCCCGAAGAACAACTTCCTTCCTAGTTCTATCTGGATACTCTTTAGTTTCCCAGACAATATAAAATTAGTATAAAAACAACATACACAGAGGGTTAAAAGTTGAAACAGTTGGAAGGGCTTGCCATGAAAAGCAATAAATGACTACCAGCCTCATCTTTTCATTCTGAACATACTCTACCATAGACAACCACTTTGAACCCTGTCTTTATTTCTTCTGTTGGTCTCTACTATATTTCAAAATTAAAATCAGAAATTTTGTTTTCCTAAACATGTGTTCATATATTTGAAGGGCTGTGTATTATGATTTTTGTGCTGGGGATGGAGCCTGGGGCCTTACACATGCTAAGCAAGCACTACACCACAAGCCCTTCACTGTATTTTAAAACTAAATTTAGAAGTTATCTTCATGGCATTCTATAACAACAACACAAAAAATGAACTTCCTGACCTTGGTGCTAAATGATGAAGCGGTGGACTGTGATTACATCTTTTTTAGTATAATTTGTTTTCCACTCCTCACTTTTGGGATTAAACATTAATTTTTGCATATTATGTTCACTATGTATTTATACTATCCAACCTCTCTATTTTATTTCTTTGCAGTGTTAAGAGTTGTACCTGGTCCTTGGACATGCCAGGAAAGCCCTATGTCTCTATGTTTGGAAGTAATCCTGTCAAATGAGTTTCATGTCTACCCTGGCAGCTCCTTACTAGATAGACTGGTTACCCTGTAGCTATGTTATAAGTAGCCACCCTAGAACTTTCCTGAGTTGTATATCTAGGTTTGGGCTGCAATGTATTTTCTTTTTTTTTTAAAGTAATTTCATGTAATATAGTGTTTGTTAGGATTCTTCAATGCATATCTAATGTGCAATGATCCAGTAAGGCAATCATCGCTATCCAGTGCTATTGATGTTCCCGGTACCATAAGCAGATTCCTAAAAAGAGAATGTACAGACTGCATTGCAGTTTGGCTGGGTATAAAAACCTGAATTCTTTCTCTAGCTGCCTGTGTTGTCTAATTGATTTTCTCCTTTGCAAATATGTTCTCCTTTTGGTAGCTTTGTGCCTTTATGAATCATTTGTTATACTACAGTCATAAACATGTACAACAGGCTAGCACCATTATAGTGTCCCATTATGACTTGTGTGTAACTAAATTCCTTCTCCCTCCACTCTGCTCTCTAAATGGCTTTTGGTAAATTCTGATGCTTGAGGAAATGTTTCTGCTTATATAGGGTTCTTACTTAAGCAAACTTGATTATCTGATGAAAATGTATGTCAACTCTAGATTGATAAGAGAACAAAAGAGAGCATTACTGGCTCTGTTTAACTGAACTTGCAGCTGTTTTGGAATTGATGTCCCTGGGCCTATTGCATGTACACATTAAACACTTCCTGACTTTTAGCTTTGTTGTCTCATTCCTTGGTCATTTCCAGCAACTCATTTCTCTATCATCCCTGTTCATAAATTACTCTCTGTGTTCACATCTACTTGCTCTGTTTGGTGACCTGCTGAGTTTAATCAGGGAATTCTGAAGGACCTGGGGTTTGGAGTTACCTATTGGAAACTGGTGGGCTTAGCAGTGGGCACAGAACTGAAGACAGTAGTTCTCGTCTGGAATCTATCAATAGCCAGCACTTGAGAGGCAAACCTTAGAGTCCTGTGAGCCCCTCCTGCTTCCATGACTGATTGTTGCTGGAGCTAGTCTCATGTGATCCCAGTGCAAGAGAGCACAGTTGCTGTGAGTTACTGATTGCTGTGGTGTGTGAGTCTAGAGGGTAGCCTTCCACAGCCCTTCAACTAACTCTGTCTCCAAGCTCTTACGTTATCCTGCCTCCTCTTCTGCAGTGTTCCCTGAACCTTAGGCAGGGAGGTAAAAATGTCTTCTTTAGGGTGAGCTCATAATTATCACATATTCTCAGCATCTTGACAGCTGCAAGTCTCTGCATTCATCACTGTTCATTGTCAGAGAGGCTGGGGGCAACTTTTGTCTATGGGAATACACATAGACACAGGAATTCAGGCCACATACTTTGGTTTTATGCACTATCCTGTATGTATATGGGAGATCAACAGGAGTATTTCAGCTAGAGCTAAGTACTTCAATAGAATTTGGCAATTATCTTCAGTACCATAAAGCGAATAAATAATGAATACATTAAAAATAAATAAATTAACTGTGATATAAAGACATGAATACATTCTTAGGACATTTAATATTGCCTTTTTTTCCTTATTCAAATTCTGGCAGTCTTCAACTCCTTAGTGATTATTCCTCTTTCTCCTCTCCTCCCCCTTTCCTCCATTTCTTCCCTTCCCCTCTTGTTTCTTCCTTCCCCATCAGTGTTTTTGACACAGTAAATTACTATGTAGCTTAACTTGGCCTTAACTCATATTCCTTTTGCCTTGGCTCCCTGGTGCTAGGATTATAGGTGTGCATCTTCATGCCTGGCAGGGTTGGGGGTAGCAGCTTGATTTTGTTGGTCTAGGGATCAATTCTAGGGCCTTGAGCATGTTAGGAGAGTGTTCCACACTGGGTTTCACCCCCAGTGTGCAAGAGGAGAAGGGATGGTGTCTTCCAGGGAGCATGGAGGATGTGAGGCTCCCTGCAACACCAGTCTGTGCATCAAGCCATCATCCTGTGGGGACTTCAACTTGACCTTCTGCTCTTGGTGCCTGGTCAGTGATGCCTTTACCATTTTGCAGACAGATGTGCTTTGTATGTGTGTACGAGAAGAGGTGGTGTGGATGCCTTCGAGGTTCTTGTGGTTTTATTGTTCACAGTTAGAAGGTATGTGCTATGTGAGCTTAGCTAGCAGGGCTCTGGAGGCTCCTCGGGGGAACTCCCACTTTCAGCTACCAGTGAAATTCAGTATTATCTGTTCCAGCCTTTCTTGTGCTTGGGAGCCAGTGCAGCTAGCATCTCTGAAGATGCCTTCTTTTGCCTGTGTTCTGCATCTCTGGCTACCAGGCAGCTTGGTGGCTTGGGACAGTGAATAGCTTCAGACCCATGTTTTTGCTAGGCTCTATTTTCTGCTAGGCTGGCTGTCATTTGTTCAATCACATTAGAACACCCTTTCCCTACAACCTTGTCCTCTCCTGAGAAGTGTTGAAAGCTCTTGTACTGGAGGAAAAAATGTCCAGGGCCTGATGTGTTCACCTTTACAATCAGCTGTGGGAACTCAGGTCCACGCGTCATCCCTTAGCCCTACAATGGGCACATACAGCATGTGGGAAGAGAATGGGTGGCCAGCAGGATGCACTTTCCTCTGGATCATTTCTCCCCCGTTCCCAGGCCTTACTGCTTGCCAAATATTCACACTTACGATCATCCATCCCAGCCTTTTGCTATGATCAGTGGTACATGGAGAAAGGCTCTGGCACCTGTGTGAGTGGGAATCTTTCGGAGAGTTACCCACTTGGTGATGATCTCCTTTGCTGCCAGCCTTCTTCGTTTGCATGTTAAGCACTAGAGATGGTCGTTTTTCCTGGTACATGGATGCTAAAGTACCTCCCATTCTGTCCCACCTTATATTGTAAATTCTTACGATGTGAATTCAACAGATGTGGTAGGAAGTGTGAACTACCTTGCTTTCTCAGGAGTTGTACAAGTGTCTGTCTCCTCCAGCCATGATCCCTGAAACTGCGGTACTGGCCTCACATGGTTGCTGGGTTTGGTGCCTGTAGAGGGCAGCCTAGACTATCTGCCCTGTGCACCTGAGCCACAAGTGTGTGTTGGGTATTAATATATATTTATATATAAATGTATATTATTAATTTCATAAATAATCATAGTTAATGCCACACAGTGATCCTTACCTAGATGGATATGAGTGACTGAGCATGCTCATTCTGCCTCAGGATGAAACCATGTATTTTACATTTAGCTGGCACACATTTCTTTTCTTTGTCTTTGCTTGTTTGTTTGTTTGCTTTTTGTTTAACCAGGGCTCCTTTACTCTTCAGCTTTCCACCTTCATGGCCTGGGCCCCTTAAACCCACTCAGCATTCTGCTGAAGTGGAGGTGTTCAACCTTGAGGGAACTATATGCTCTCTCTGTGTGTGTGTGTGTGTGTGTGTCACACACACACTTATTACACAGATGGAATCTTAGGTTCAAATGTATAACCAGACCATCTTGCAAGATGCTGTCTATAGTTTTATCTTACAGATGTGAACTTTCCTGCTTTCTTTATGATAGTTGCTTTCCACCACCAGTTCATTTTTCCTCTTCCTCTTCCTCTTCCTCTTTCTTCTTTTCTACCTCTGGGAACTTCAGCCTGGGTTTTGCTCTGCTGCTCTGACCACAGATGCTGTTCAGGCCCTGTAGCAGTTCACATCATCTTGGGGTGTTTTGATGCACCTTGGGCTTTGGGCTTTCTGCTTTGGTTCTTCTGATTTGGAACATTGTGAACAATGGAACATTTGGAGCATTTGGAACAATGTGTGCATTAGATAACCTGGCTAAGCTATTCTTACAGGCAGGATTAGAACCTACAATCCCAGCACTCAGCACTTGAGAAGTGCAGGCAGGAGGACCAGGCGTTCACGATTATCCATAGCTTCATAGTGAATTTGAGGCTACCATGGGCAACGTGAGACCCTGTTTCAACCCCCTCCCCCCAAACAACCTAAACAAACAGGCTTAGGATCATGCTTCCAGAGAGCAGGCCAGGAGTCACTGTGGCTCTCAGTTTGTGTCTTTGGTTCAGTTGATTTCCTTGTTCCTTGACTGCCATGTCTTGTAGGTGAGGTGCACATTTTATCTAAGTAGTCTCCTGGGGGCAGAGAAATAAATGGCATCTTCCTCAGTATCCATGCAGGATTTAACCCAAGACCGCCTGAGAGTTCAAAATCTATGGATGCCCGAGTCCTTTCTATAAATGGAATTGCTTGTGCATAAAACCTCACAGCTCCTCCTGTACCTTTGGCTCATAACTAGATGACTTAAAATTCTCAGTGCACTATGCATCAAAAGATGGCCTAGTCGGCCATCACTGGAAAGAGAGGCCCATTGGACACGCAAACTTTATATGCCCCAGTACAGGGGAACGCCAGGGCCATAAAAGGGGAGTGGGTGGGTAGGGGAGAAGGGGTGGGTGGCTATGGGGGACTTTTGGTATAGCATTGCAAATGTAAATGAGCGAAATACCTAATAAAAAATGGAAAAAAAAAAAAAAAAAAAAAAAAAAAAAAAATTCTCAGTGCACTATATATGCTATGGAAATCATTACAGTGTGCTGACTAGGGGGGTAATAACAACAAAAAAGCCTGTGTGTATTCAGTAGAAACACAGTCTCCTTCTTTTCAAGTTTTTTTTTTTAAGTCTATGGATGCAGAGCTTTTGTCCAGAGGGCTAATGCATGCATGGAAGCAGAGACAACATGATGTGAGAATAACCAGTGTGTCTTTGAAGGCAGAAGAACCCTTTAGAATTTGACTATGAGGCTGGAATGGATTGGGGGGGGGGGGTAGCAGACTACTCATTAATTGCTACAGGGTGGAGGGAGAAGATAGCCAGGTGAAGCCAAAGCCTGATCAAAGGTTGCCAAAGGAAGGGTGCATGGTGCGTAGGGGGAAACGGAAACTACTCTGCGTATCATGTGCACCCGAATGAACCTGAATACACACATGTTGCTCTTAGCATGTGGCTCCCAGATGGGAGTCACTGGTCTCGTCACCCCATGGGAAAGTGGAATGTCCATATCAAAGATTGAATTGCAAACACATTGGAAGTGTCCCTGGTCAGGTGTGCCCTCCTACAAAGGACATGCAGTTGGATGTCACTTTGCTGTTATTTAAGGGTTACCTCTTTAACTAAAAGTCGTACTTGTCTTTGTAC
The DNA here is from genome assembly GCF_000001635.26 of Mus musculus. NCBI lineage: Eukaryota > Metazoa > Chordata > Mammalia > Rodentia > Muridae > Mus > Mus musculus. The sequence continues at coordinate 60,046,766 of NC_000080.6, read as the reverse complement.
TTCCAGTACGGCCAAGTACAGCGTGTTGACATTTCTACCTCGATTCCTGTATGAGCAGATTAGGAGAGCTGCTAACGCCTTCTTCCTCTTCATTGCCTTATTACAGGTAATGGTTTTTAAGGACTTAAACATTGCAAGCTCAATTATGTGCAAAATGAGATTCTTTAGTAAGTGCCTTTATTGGAAAAGTGTTAGAATATTTACATAGTGTCCTTCCTCAAATTATCACTAGGGGGGACAGACCTGATCTTGGTATAAAACAAACGTGGGAGGGAAGTCTTTGAAAAAAGAAGTTACAAAAGGGGAGCAGAAACTGGTTCTTGTGGGTCCTACCTTGTCATGTTTACCTTTTCTTGTTATTTTTAAAATTATTAATGCACATTCATTATATTAGACATGATATTTCACTGTGACACTTCATACATATATACCATTCATGTATTTTGGCCATGAAGGTCATATTTTTGACCCATTTTTCTTTTCAAATACATTACCAGGTTGTTAGGTAAACTTTCAAATGCAAACTACATAGCTAGGTTTTGAATTAGTAGGCCTTTTGTTGTGTAACAGAAGTGGACCAGACTAGCGAGAGTGAGGAGGGTTGAGTACCATGTCTTCCTTCTTTGTGGAGACTTTCATCCCAGTCTCTCTTGTTCTCTTACAGCAAATCCCAGACGTCTCACCAACAGGACGGTACACCACCCTGGTGCCCTTGGTCATCATTCTAACGATTGCAGGCATCAAAGAGATCATAGAAGATTTTGTAAGTCTTTGTCTCTGGATAATAAAATACTAGAATATGACATTTGATGTGCATATGGCTGGGTGATATGCTTATAACAGGAAACCAGGCCATACCCTAAGCAGTTCCTAGAGGAGTGCTGGTGTTTGATGGGAGCAAGGTGTACTCTGAGAGTCCTAGACCCCTGGGTAACCATTCTCAGGGGCTTCTATGTTCTATGTTGTTTTGTTAGACCCTGGCTGGGGTTTATTATCATCACTCCTTGTATCCTACCTTAGAGCGCCTGGATTCAGGTAGCAAATGAAGCTTTTAATTAGTGCTCTCTGCAAGCAGCACTGTGTTTGATATGCCTGAAGTAATTCTCCAGTAATCTTTCTCCTCACGCTTCTTTCACTCCTCAGTGGCCACAACCAGTTGCTAAGATCTCCCTAGCTCTTTCTGTTTTGCACGCGAACACACACACACACACACACACACACACACACACACACACACACACAAACTGTCACACAGACACACACACAGATACAAACAGACATGCACAGACACACAGATAAACATACACAAACACACATACATGCACAGATAAACACACACACACATACACACACACACACATACACACACACACACACATACACACACACACACACACACACACTCACACTTCATGGAATAACATAGTAAGCTAACCTGAGAATAAAACCCACTGTTTGTTGTTGGGTTTATAATACTGAGTCATCGTTTCAGGTCGTCCACAAATAACTGTGGGGAATCTGAAACTTTGAAGGGCTTGTAAATTGTGAGAACCAAAGTATAGTCACTTATGCTCGGAATAGATCTCGTCAGTGCTGACACATGGCAAACCACCCAGCTGAAATCTACAATACGAGCATTGTAACATTCTTGGTCCCGTTACCCCCTGGTTTTATGGTTTTCCGTTTCAATTATTCATTTGGAGCATTTGAATGTAGGAAGCTTTGCTTTTTTTCTCTCTCTCTCCTGTAACAGAAACGACATAAGGCAGACAATGCAGTTAACAAGAAGAAAACAATAGGTAAGCAACCAGGCCCAATCACTTTCCATTGTTAATTTAGGATCAAGTCCTGTGTTTGAGTAATTCTTAATCAGTGGCTATTGACACTGAAATTAAATTGGAAATACTATCTATAAAAATCTTTAAAGAGAGAGAAGCATAGTAAAACAGAATGTTTGTGTTTATAGTAATATATTAATGGGGTTTGTATACATTGGGGTTTTAGAAGATAACATTTTCAGAAATTAGTTTATGCCCCTAATAAGTTTCCCGTATCCACAGGTTCGTTTTTTTGCTCACTTCCCTTATTATTTTGGTTTTTATCTTACCTCTGTTTTCTGTTGCTGGTATTGCTGCTATTGGAACTGTGTAACACCAGGCCTTTTCTACTCCTGAGCTAAATACAAATTCTCTTTGCTTACATGCACACATAAGTGTGTGCGTGTTCCCACATGTATGTTGTGGAGGTGCACAGACGGCGGCCCATTTGTGCATGGTTGGTCATCTACCTTGGATATGATTTGTGAGGATCAATAAGTACAACTTCACAGATGTCTTTAGATTTGTAGACAGCTGACTTTTCATCTTGAGTCCCGCCATTATTGACCATCTCACTGTTTCTTCCTTACAGTGTTAAGAAATGGCATGTGGCACACTATCATGTGGAAAGAGGTGAGGATCGATTTTTAAAGATAATACTAGAAAATATCGAATTGAAGGCTTGTCTCAAACTGCTGATGTGTGTGTGTGGGGGGGCGGGGTGGATACGAAGTTTGCTGTGAGGCCAAGGCCGTGCTTGCTTTATGAATTTCCCCATGCAAGCTGCTTTCCCATGAGGACTGATGCATGCTTCCTTCCTCCATTCTGACCTGTTGTAGAGGACCCAATGCAGCAGTTCAAGCTGTGAGCTTCGTTATTCTCCAAGGATAGTTCTAACTCCTCACAGCAGTTTACAGTTTCTGAACCCTGGGTGGGAAACATTTCCCCTGGCTGTCTTTTATATTTTTTTTTCACCAAAACTCAAATGTTTAGAGTTGTTTTTTAACTTCCTGGAGTCTCACTTCAGATATGTTTGGTAGAAAGATCTCTGAGTGTGAACAGGGTTCCCAGGCAGGGGTGCAGAGAGGGCTCCTGCTTTTATCAATACAGTGGTCGCAAGAGGGATTTTTATCCAACTGTCTTAGCTGGGCCTTGTTGACAGCCACACGGTATTGATTTTAAAGACACCATTCATCATTCTGGCAGTCAAAACTGACTTTTTGGAAAAGAAAAAAAATATATTTTAGAAGAGCAACTTCAAGTATTGTTTTTTCCTTAAAAATATGCGTTATAGCCAATGCCTCACGTAGCCCTTTCTGTGGGGGGATGGGTCACGGGGAGAGGTGGGGATGTTGCCAGTGTGCCTATAGCACTCACTATGGTTTTTTATTCGATTTTACCCCATCTAGGAGAACCATCAAGCCTTTAAAGAAAACTTCTCTTTGTAGTGTTTTGTAGGCCACTATAACCCTTGAGGCCTCACTGGCCTTCTGAACTTTAAAAGTTCAGTGTGATGGTTCTTGGTCAAAAGGCGGAATTCCCAGGAGAGAACTGGCACCTGCGCAGTGGGAGCTGGAGAATCCTCATAGACCCTCCATCTTTCCAGGGGTCTTCTGGCTGCCTGCTCTTCAGAAAGGCACCAGAAGTGGCTTGACGCCACTCAATGTGGTGGGACACGGAGTCACTGATTTCTGAGTTCAAGAGCTGGTAGTCTTACAGACTCCCAGAATTCCTTCCTGTTCCCACATGTGCTTGGGGTATCACCACCACAGTATAGGCCCTGGTTCAATACACTTCGATTTCCATTTTCAATGCATTGTGGTGAGCCATCTTAAGCAGGCCAGTTAGCAGATGCTAGAGACTACCAACCATGGAATTTGTGATCGAATCTTCTTATGCAGTTGTCCTCTCAATCAAATCGGGTATCCTTGGCAACCAACACTGGTCAATCACACACCAGTCCTCTTCCCAGAATTCCTGAATCAGAGTCTTAAGTTTACATTTTGACAAGTTCACAGGAACGGCTTCTGCTGGTGATATGGGCAGTTCACTGCGGAACAGTGAATCTGGGGACCTTGGTAGGGTTTGAGAAAAAGATGTTGTTCAAGACAGAGCGTAGGGAAGGAACACGTAGGTGTCCTTGAGAGCCACACCCAGCTGAACTCATGCGAGAGTATTACATTTGAGACAGAGACCCTGAGCTTTGCTTGGCTCTGGTGATCTCAGAGAGGTAGACCTCAATTATTGGGATAAATTCTGAGAGTCCTTTAGCTGTTTTACAGTTGAGAGACAGGAGGCTCCTTCTGAGGCTGCAGTGAATTCAGGGACCCTGAATAGTTTTTTTTTTCCCTCACTGTGCAAATTCTTTTAGTGATTATCACACAAACCTGGAATGGTAGGTCATGTGTAAGAACACCAAACAGAAAACCGGCTTCAGATTCTGAGTCACCGTTTCTCATTGTAGTTGAAACCTCTTAGCACCCAGATCCTAGAAATAAAGTGTCTTGAGAGAACATCGTTTGACTTTTCTTCTTACTTTGATTTAAGAAAAAAGAATCCACTGTTGTGGGTAGGTGATTAATCTGCTCTCAATTGTCCAGCAGCAACATCGAGAGTTCCGTGCCATCCGCCCTCATGTTCTGAGTTCCCGAATGAATGACACACACACGTAGCCTTATATTTAATATGCTTCAATCAGCCCAATGGCTGGGCCACTCCCTAGCATCCACGTGGTTAACACAATTTCCATAGCTTTCTCATGGTTACACAGCTGCCCAGGGGACTCACAGTTGCACAGGCCAGCTTCAGAGCCACATGTGTGACACTTCCACCGTGAACAGCTGTGGAGGTGTTTGAGAGATGAGAGGATACTTGGAGGAAAATGTGATCTTTATACTTGTTCACTCGTCTTTTCTCTTTCCTTTCCTTTCTTCTTTCTTTTTAAAAAGATTTTTAATGAACCACTGCAGGATTGGAGGGTTGGCTTAATAGTTAAGACAGAAGCACTATAGCCACTAGTTCAGGACTACCTGTAATTCCAACTCGAGGGACTTTGACACTCTCTTTTTCACAGGCACCTTCACTAAGGTGCATATATGCACAGACAGACAGACAGACAGACATAAACTATAATTAAAAATGCGCTCCTTCTTCTCCTCCTCCTCCTCCTTCTTCTTCCTTCTCCTCCTCCTCCTCCTCCTCCTTCTTCTCTTCTTCTTCTTCTTCTTTCTTTTCTTCTTCTTCTTCCTCTTCTTCTTCTTCTTCTTCTTCTTTTCTTCTTCTTCTTTCTCTTCTTCTTCTCCTTCTTCTTCTCCTTCTTCTTCTTCTTCTTCTTCTTCTTCTTCTTCTTCTTCTTCTTCTTCTTCTTCTTCTTCTTCTTCCTCTTCTTTTCTTCTTGTTCTTTTCTTCTTGTTCTTTTCTTCTTCTTCTTTCTTTTCTTCTTCTTCTTCTTCTTCTTCTTTTCTTCTTCTTCTTCTTTTCTTCTTCTTCTTCTTTTCTTCTTCTTCTTCTTTCTTTTCTTCTTTCTTTTCTTCTTCTTCTTTCTTTTCTTCTTCTTCTTCTTTTCTTCTTCTTTTCTTCTTCTTCTTCTTTCTTTTCTTCTTTCTTTTCTTCTTCTTCTTCTTTTCTTCTTCTTCTTTTCTTCTTCTTCTTTCTTTTCTTCTTCTTCTTTCTTTTCTTCTTCTTCTTCTTTCTTTTCTTCTTCTTCTTTCTTTTCTTCTTCTTCTTCTTCTTCTTTCTTTTCTTCTTCTTCTTCTTCTTCTTCTTTCTTTTCTTCATCTTCTTCTATTTCTTTTCTCTCTCTTTCTCTCTCTCTCTCTCTTCTTTCTCTCCTTCTTTCTCTCTCTCTCTCTCTCTCTCTTCTTTCTCTCTCTCTTCTTTCTCTCTCTCTCTCTCTTCTCTCTCTCTTTCTCTCTCTCTTCTCTCTCTCCTCTCTCTCTTCTCTCTCTCTCTTTCTTTCTTCTTCTTCTCTCTCTCTCTCTCTCTCTCTTCTTCTCTCTTCTTCTTCTCTCTCTCTCTTTTCTTCTCTTCTTTTCTCTTCTTCTTCTTTTCTTCTTCTTCTTCTTTTCTTCTTCTTCTTCTTTCTTTCTTCTTCTTCTTTCTTTCTTCTTCTTCTTCTTCTTCTTTCTTTCTTCTTCTTCTTCTTCTTCTTCTTTCTTTTCTTCTTCTTCTTCTTATTTCTTTTCTTCTTCTTCTTTTCTTCTTCTTCTTCTTCTTCTTCTTTCTTTTCTTCTTCTTTCTTTTCTTCTTCTTCTTCTTCTTCTTCTTCTTCTTCTTTCTTTTCTTCTTCTTCTTCTTTCTTTTCTTCTTCTTCTTCTTCTTCTTCTTCTTCTTCTTCTTCTTCTTCTTCTTCTTCTTCTTCTTCTTTTTCCTCCTCCTCCTCCTCCTCCTCCTCCTCCTCCTCCTCCTCCTCCTCCTCCTCCTCCTTCTTCTTTCTTTTCTTCTTCTTGCAAACACCAAATGGCGGATGACGCAGGTGCAGCGGGAGGGCCCGAAGGACCCGGGGGCCCAGGATTAGGAGGCCAGGGCGGCTTCCGCGGAGGATTCGGTAGCGGTCTTAGGGGCCGCGGTCATGGCCGAGGCTGTGTCTGTGGTTGAGGTCACGGGGCTCGTGGAGGTAAAGCTGAAGACAAGGAGTGGATCCCCATCACCAAGCTGGGCCGCCTGGTTAAGGACATGAAGATCAAGTCCTTGGAGGAGATCTACCTGTTCTCCCTGCCCATTAAGGAGTCTGAGATCATTGACTTCTTCCTGGGTGCGTCTCTAAAGGATGAGGTTCTGAAAATCATGCCAGTGCAGAAGCAGACTCGGGCTGGCCAGCGGACCAGGTTCAAGGCTTTCGTCGCTACTGGGGACTACAATGGTCACATTGGTCTTGGTGTTAAGTGCTCCAAGGAGGTTGCCACTGCCATCAGAGGGGCCATCATCTTGGCCAAGCTTTCCATCGTCCCTGTGCGGAGAGGCAACTGGGGGAACAAGATTGGCAAGCCCCACACTGTTCCATGCAAGGTGACAGGCCGCTGTGGCTCTGTGCTGTTGCGTCTCATCCCTGCCCCCAGAGGCACTGGCATTGTCTCTGCTCCTGTGCCCAAGAAGCTCCTGATGGTGGCCGGTATAGATGACTGCTACACTTCAGCCAGAGGCTGCACTGCCACCCTGGGCAACTTTGCTAAGGCCACCTTTGATGCCATCTCCAAGACTTACAGCTACCTGACCTCCAACCTCTGGAAAGAGACTGTCTTCACCAAGTCTCCTTATCAGGAATTCACTGATCATCTTGTGAAAACCCACACCAGAGTCTCTGTTCAGAGGACCCAGGCTCCAGCTGTGGCTACTACATAAGGATTTTGTAAAAGAAAAATAAAAGAATTAAGGAATTAAGTCTGCTAAAAAAAATTAAAAATGCAGTGTGGTCATCTCTCAGTTTCTATAAGAACTAGTCCCAGGTTGATAACAACAGATGTCAAAGTGTATAAATGTTTAAGTCCCTTATATAAAACAGAGAAGCATTTATATAGAACAAGTGTGTATCCTCCCACGAATGTAAAATCTCTGGATTACAGGAAACCCAGTGCAATGTGAACACCATGGAAACGGTATTATGGTGTGTAACTTAGGGGACAATGGCAGGGAAATAGTTTGTGATGCCCAGCCCAGAGGCAGCTTTTGACATCTGGGTTATGGATTCTTCTCTTTGCAAATAGTTTGCCTTTGCAGTTGGTTGAACCCACAGATGTGGGGCTTGTGGGTATGGAGGGCCAGCTGTGGCCCAGTGGAAGCATCTGCCTGTTGTTCTCACAGGGTGCGCCTTACATACTAACTTTCTTCTTCATGTATTTAACCACCTGTATCACATATGTGCTCTCTTTTCTTTTGTGCCTTTTGTCCTGTCCCTGGTCTCTAGGTGGCAGTGGGAGACATCGTGAAGGTCCTCAATGGGCAGTATCTTCCAGCAGACATGGTCCTGTTCTCCTCCAGGTCAGCTGTGCCAATGGGCACAGGTTTGGAAATGCGTGTTAAGGACGATGAGTGGAGTGCAGAAGCTCAACCCCTCTTCTCCATCACATGAGTTCTCTCTGCTCTCCCCTCACAACCTGAGCACCCCAAATCAGCTACAGTTTTAGATTTTGGAGCATTTTGGATCTCAGATTTTGAGATTTGAGATGTTCAGTTGTTAAAGTCTATTTAAATATTTAAAAATCTGAAACAGTCAAAAAACTGGGGGCACTTCTAGCCTTAAGCATTTTGTTTGTTAGAAATATAACTATCGTGGACCCTTGTCACTTATCTTTTCCTGCCTGGACCCTGGGCTGCTTTTGTTTTGTTGTTATTTTTTCTTTTCATTTCCTTACATTTTTAGAACCCTCTTTGCTGGTATTGACTGCTTTAGCTCCCAGCAGCAGTTCTAGGGTATTCCTCCCTGGTCAAGATACGAGTTAGAGAGGGTGAGTGTTTAATGACACCCTGGAGGCAACCGAGCTGAGACAGCAGCACTTTCTTGGTCAGTCCACCAGCTGTTTGCCCTCTAGCACCCAGTACTGCCAGTGAACAACTGTTCTGAAAATTGAAGACATATTCTCAGCACAGACACAACCTGCTGGTAGCCTTGCTTGTCACTCTTTCTGCCCTAAACAGCTGCTGCACACAGGGTAGTTTTGTGCCAGAAACAGCCATCAGCACACAGGGGTGTACAGAGTTGCCTTTAGCTTTCTTGACTTCATGAATAAATGATGTAACATACTGCAAAGAAGGGAAGCCAAAGAGAGGGCAACAGAGACCCCCCGTTCCAGAAGTTCAAGGTTATGCAGTGCACTGTTAGGACTGTAACTCTCTCTATAATATACCACTGGGAAATGCGGGTGTTTAGGCTGTTTGTAGCGTGTTTCTTGTGTGGGGTTTATCCCTCTTAGAAACCAAGCATAGCATTGACTTTCACTAAGGATAAAAAGTTTAAAGATAGGACCTAAACCATTGTAGGGGGATCCATAAACATGGGGTATGAGTCATTATTTGACCATATTCAATACCAACAAAGAAACTCTTAGGAATATTAGAATATAAGTCAGTTGTCAGTTTGTGCCAGGAAACTGGTTTGTGATCTCAGGTAAGCTGGCTTGCCTCGGATGCTTTGCTGAGATGACAGTGGGTTTGGGGTGCTCCTTGTATCTGAGTGGGTGTTTTGTGTGAGCAGCCTGATCAGTGGCTTTTAACCCCGATACAGGAAAACCAAGGCACAGAAAGCTTAAACATCTTTCCAAGGTCCTATGGCCTCTTGAAAGTATCATCACGGGCTTGTTGCAGAGTCCGTTTCCCACCACTACCTGTACTGACTAAAGCCAGGAGGTTAGAGGAAGGACTAGTGTGTGTGTGTGAGTGTGTGTGTGTGTGTGTGTGTGTGTGTGTGCATACACGTGCTTACTTTTACTATTTTTAAAACTAATTAAAGAGTTGCCTTCTGAGATGGTGATACATGTAGGGAAATGAAGGCTTATCACGTTTGTGCCTTTTCTTTTAACTCCTATGACTCTAATTCTCCTCAAAAGACATGTCTGTGCTGGGTCTGCCAGGGTAGCACTATTAGTCAGGGGTAGGTGGGTCCTCGGCCTTTAAGAATCACTCTACCTCAGTGGGTGGGCTTTATATTCCCATTCTAGAACCAAGGCCTGCCTGCTTTTCATCCATCCTGTTATTGTCTAGTCAAGACCAAGTGTATAGAGCTGAAACTGGAGTTCTGGTGTCTAGCTCCAAAGAGTGTGTGCCCCTCTTTTCTCACTCATTGCTCGGACTAGAACAACAGTTGTAATAGTGCATTTAAAGGGTCAGCAGCAGACACGGTTTCCGTATCAGAGGTTTTGGGAGCTGGGGATTTATGGAGAGGATAGTACTAACGCCGGCCTCTCCCGCTTCCTTTCAGTGAGCCCCAGGGGATGTGCTATGTTGAAACTGCTAACCTGGATGGCGAGACGAACCTTAAAATACGACAGGTAAAGTCACATCATGACTCGTGCAGATATATGGTACAACTATCCACCATGCACGCTGTGGAGAAAATGTCATTTAGCCATGGAAGATTATCCATTAAACCCCAGTGAAATGTACAGAAGATTGTGACCCCAGTTATGAGGGAAACTTGTTGAGGCCTGGGAATGAAGACAAGTGAGTTTGCCCAGCCCCCAGTGTGCCATATCTTCCTAAGCTCTGCCCACAGCCCTCAGGACAAGAGCATCCTCACCAGGCTGAGCCAGGGAACTGGAAGAGAGCAGCTACCTGGGCTTATGGAGGAGAAGGATCCAGGGGCCTCAGCTTGCATCTCCAGTTGGAGCTGCTATTCTAACAGTGGAGGGCCAAGCATAGACACACTGTTTCTCTGCTTTGAGTGCTTTTTACCACTATTCTTATGAGCCGCCTGGGGTGACCTATGAAATGTTCCACTACCGTCTTGACCCCCAAGCCCCTATAAACTGTGCAAAATAAGATGTTCAAATATTTTTGTTCATACTAAGAACACTTAGGAAAGTGCCTAGACCATAGGGGGTCTGCTTATCTGGAAAGCTACAAAGTCTCTGAAAGATGTCTGAAGAAGCAATGTATGACGTCCAGATATCACAGTGATGACGTCGGTAGGTGTGCCCAGGCCAGAGAGTGGCCTCTGTGACAGAAGAGGAGTGCTGAATTTCTGCTGCCCATGCTGAAAAATACAGAGTAACACTGAACAGACGTTTAGATATGGATTCTCTAGTCGATGGACGTCTCCTGATGGGCCACCGCATTTACAGCAGTCTTGGTTAAATTAACCCTTCCTGGGCTGCTCTGCCACACCAGGCTAATCTCCACTGAAAATGAACCATTGTTCCAAAGCCAGAAGAGGGAGCTGCACAGAGAAAAACAGAACTAGGAGAAACCGATAAAGCAAAGCCTGTGGCACAGGGAGGGATTGTGAGAGGGGAGAAGCTATGGTCAAATATAGTGCATGAAAAATTCTTTTCAGTTTAAAGAAAAAAAAAAACTTCCTCTGGCACAGGAATAAGTTCAGCACAAAAGAAATACAAATAAAAAATACTCCTATTCTTACCACACATTGTATTATAATATAAAGAATAGATTTCATGAATAAAAATACTAGGGATTTGACCCTCCTGGAGTTTTTTTGCTTCATAAAACTGAGTTTAATAATTCAGTTCACCTATCTTTAGTTTTTCCTATAGGCATTTGATCTAAAATTTTTCTTTTATGAAGAAGCATTGATGAAGTTTTCAGACTATTTTGTTAGGAAATATTCAGAATAAAGTGTTAAAAGTTGTAAGTGTAACAAGGTGGTATACTGCAGAATATTAAGGGGCCATTTCTTCTGACTTTCTGATGTGTTATAGGACAGAAGTAGCGTTGCCTTCTGTCAGTTCATGGACTGTTACTTAAACAAGGCTGGTTCCCTCACGGGTGGGAGCTTCCTCTTCTGCACCGTTGAAATCTTTTGACATCTGTGTGTCAAACCATGTAGTCTTGAGGCGCTATGGGACTTATCAGATGATCGAATGGCAGATGGCTCATTATGTCCCTATGAGTGACAGAATGCCACGCCGTCTCTTCAACGTGGATGGCAGTATGTGATCTTCTCTGTTGCCTCACCGTTCCATTTCAGGGCTTGAGCCACACAACCGACATGCAGACGAGGGACGTGCTCATGAAGCTGTCGGGAAGGATAGAGTGTGAAGGGCCCAACCGCCACCTCTACGACTTCACCGGCAACCTGCACTTGGATGGGAAGAGGTTTCATGGCTTCTTTTCTTAATTATTTCTCTCCCCAGTGCCCCACCCTGCCTCCTTTCTTAAATGTGCCAAGAACTCCTGGAGCTTTGGAAAGTCCTAGCTTCACAGTGCTTGATAATAGTGCGTTTTCTTTTGTTTAGCTCAGCTCTGAGAGACTGAAAGGCCATTTAGATTCATTTAAAACTTCCCTCACATTGAAGGAAAGAGGAGAGAACGAGTCAAAGACCTCATATGGGGCTCATAGAAAGTGGCTTATTCTTCCTTGCTGAGGACTTGCTAGGCCAAATAAGTGGTTACGTTTGCATTAAATGGTGCAAGAAAGCAGCAGGGAAGTATTTGATGATCTTCAGCTCACTGCACATGGGAAACAGATGTGTAGCTTCTCGTTAGCTTTCTTCTAAAAGCATGCTTTTTAAATTGTTGTTTGTTTGTTTGTTTTTGTGGTGCTGCGTAACTGGTAGATCAGCATTTCCCCAGCAAGCCTCAACACAACTCTGCTTGTTTTTAGAACATTGAATGAGATGAGGCCGTGACTATCACATAGTCAGTGCAGTGTCCCTTGTGCAAGCATGAGAGTTAGTGTGGACTTCTGGTCCCCACATAAAAGCCATCCCAGTGCTGGGGAAGTTCAGATTGGCAATGAAGTCCATTGGCTAGCCAGCTAAACCAGCAAGTAGGAGAGACTCTGTTTTGAATGTAAGGTAGAAAGATAAATGATGTTGAACTCTGGCTTCTACATGCATATACACACATGAACACAGAAGCATCACACACACACATGCACATTGACTGACTTACTGTCTGAGGATGTCTTTTGTCACGATGTTGACCTGTGTTCTACCTGATGATACTCTATAGTCCACTGTCTGGGCTCTTCCCCTTACTTTGAAAAGACCCTTGACTAGGGGCGGTAGTGACCGAATGTTAGGACTCAACAGATGCTCAATGTGATAACCAAGCATGCAAGTGCTTCTTGGTAGGCATTTTGTGTGTAGCCGTCCAGCGTGCTTTCCCTCTGAAGATGGTCCCTCAGATGCTCTTTAATCACTATGCCATTAGACATGAATTTAGTGCTGTTTTTCCTCTTATAGTCTATAAAGTAAATTTATTTTCAGAAATGAATAAGCTTGTGGCTTTTCAGAATTTCCTTTTTCAGTGTTGGTTGCACAGCGGGATTATGAGACATAATCCTCTCTGACATTTTATAGAAAAAAAAACTCCATCCTATTCTATAACAAAGAATGGAAAAAGCAGACATTTGGGGAGGGAAGATGGGCAGATTAAGCAAAGAATAAATTAGCGAATTTGACTGGCTGGAACGTTTGGTGTGCTGTAGACATATAAATGTTTTCCTTATCTTAAGCTCCGTTGCCCTTGGACCTGACCAGATCCTTCTGAGAGGCACCCAGCTCAGGAACACACAGTGGGTCTTCGGCGTCGTTGTGTACACTGGACATGACAGCAAGCTCATGCAGGTAAAATGTTTCTCTGAAAAGCTGTGCCGACTTTGGCTGCTTTGCTGTTTGTTTCTCCATCTCTATGTTTTCCTCAAGGGTGGAAAACACAGATCAATGTGAAGCTCAAGTTTATCCGAGGATGTAAATCCAGGGAAAAGCGATTGTTTTGGTTCCTTATATGATTCTTACTGGCCCTTGCCATCACGCGGCCACAGTCTCTCTGAATATAAGTGGTCTTTGTTGACTAGGTCCAGGAGGGGCAGCTGGCTCTAACTTTGTCTTCTGGAGGGCTTGGTTACCCTTTAGAATTTTCCCCATTTGCTCTCTGAATCCCACTAATTAGTATTTTATAGTAAACTCTTACTATATGAATTCTAAGTCATTTAAGAGCAAGGGACTTGAACTAATATTTATTCTTCATATATCAAAGAAGCAGTACTTATTTAAAAGAATTTTTCTTTTCTTTCACTTTTTCTTAAATTTTTTGTGTACAGACTTAATAGCTAATGTTTATATGGTGACATATTTGGCCAAATGTCTTTCGAGCTTCTACACAAATCAGTGTCTCTCTGTGTCATTTCTTGCATTCTTCTGATATCTCCTGGCATTTGCTGTGTGACATTATTTCTGGGGAGACATGAACAAACCTGTATTCTTCTCAGACAGGTAACCAATGACAAACCAGAGTACAGATACTATCAAAGTCCAGCTTGGTGAATCAGTGAGTTTATTGGGGTCACCTATAGGAATATGGGTGAGGGGTTACTTAGAAGAGCAGAAATGACTCAGAGACAGCTGCATCACCAAAGCTCAGCCAGCATAGGTAATGGCTTAAAATCTGGAAATCTGGAGCACACAGCCTGCCCGCAGCTTGGCAGATCCGAGAATGTCCTTTCCAGGCAGCGTTGTTGGTATGTGCCTCTTCCAGGGCTCTGCTTCTTCCAGGCAGCTCAGCTGGTCTGAGCCTCTTCTAAGTAGCCCAATGACTGGAAATAACTTTTCAGCAGTTCTTACTGTTCATAGATTCTCTGGAAGGGAAAAAAAACCTAGTGAATTTGATCAGTTTCAGGGACTTCCTGTAGCCACTGGGTTGTTTATTTTCGAAGTTCAAGGAGCTGCCCTGTAGGATTGAATGCTTTACCTTCCCTTAGAAAACCTGTGTCTTAAAAAGCTTCCTTTCAAGATGAAATGTTTTATATCAGAGGAAATTAGTACATAACAGCATTGAATTTTGTTACTTATACCTACTAAAGAGAGCTGGGGTTTCTGCCGTTTTGTGTAGCTTCCAAAGCCACATTTGAATTATGTCTTGGTTGAAAAATGTTTGAGTCTTATGCTAAGCCATCTGAGTACATTAGCCCAAAGGCTAAATCTTTACTTTTGGAGGCCAGGGAGGTAAAGTAGTAATATGGAAAATATAGAAAGTAGGGATGTACTTCTTGTAGATTATGCCATTATAAAGTTTTGTGGATGTACATGCAAGAGTCTCCAATCCCAGGCTTAGAGTGCTAGTTAATGCAACACAAACATAGAAGGCATCTTAATTAGAAGGCTGTGAGAGTTCCTGGAACCAAAGATTTATCCTTGGAGTTGTTGGGTAATAGATAGCTGTGCCGATACAGTACTCACCTCTGAGTTCCTCATGTTGAGGGCTTATAGATTGGAAGACCCCAGGCTGATCCATGGCCATGAGCACTCAATGTTCAACAGTGCCAGGTTCCTAGATGCTGAGTAGAAAGGGACCCAGCACTTAAGGCAGATGATGGGCTGGATTGTGAAGGTAGACTAAAAATGGGGCTGAACCAGAGAATTCCATGAGCTAGTTTCTCAAGACTTTGATATTGACAAGGTAGGAAGAGAAGATAAATGTCAATTGGCATTGACTTAGAGGAACAAAGACTCAAGAAATATTGTGAGGTCTTAATTGAATATCAGAGAGAGCTACCTCCAGATGCCATTGGATGTGAGTCTCACCAAAGCATCCTGTTTTGGGAGCAGGGTCTGATTTGGGGTGTCACATGTTGTTGCCTGGGATAAGAAAAGTGGTAGGAGGAGATATTCAGAAGCATGGGGGAAGACACAGAGCATTTTGGGGATGGCAAGGAGACCTTTAGCCCCAGAGGAATATAAACAAAAAGTGTGTGTTGGATGGATGCTTTATAGCAAATAGAAAAATGGTCTATGACTGCCATGGCAGCTCTTGAGTGAGTGAAAATTGTTCTGCATATGAAGGAAAATTTCCCATATGTCTGAGATGTGTCTGATCTACTTTCCTTCTCAGCCCTCGGCCATTCACAAGATTAGAAGTTACAGTTCATTGTTTCTGAGCAGTCTGCATACAAAGACCATCTTGACAGATAGTTTCATGCTCTGCCACCTCTTAAGCAGCCTTGAATGTTTGCAGCACGTTTGCCAGTAGCCACAGCAGACCCTCAGAGCTGTGCTCACCAGAGCTTCTGTGTTTTTACAATGAAGTGGTAAAGAGAGCATGGGTGGGAAGCTCAGACTTGGGTAGAGTCCCAAGGCTAGTTTTTCAGATCATACTTATTAAGAAGTCAAGTTGTTTCCAAGTTCCCTCATAACCTGAGTGATTTTTCAGGATATAATATTGTTCTTCTAGATCACATATTAATATTACAGTTTCAGGGTTCAGGCCAAGTGTACTTTATATCAGAACCTCCCCATTATGTCTTCAGTGGACAAGATGAGCTCATGTCATTTTCATCCTTTGAAGGCAAGGGACATTTTTCCTGCCCTGTGTGTGACAAACCTTGGCAAGACTTACTGTTGTTGACAGACTGAGAGTGATGGAAAACCCAGGAAACATATGTGCTAGACTTGCCGTGCCTTTAGGGCTGAAACAACATGAACAATGAAATTTCAAAAGGAATATAAAATAACATCCACAGCTGGAAGCCATTCTGTTCATGAACTAACTGTTTACACTTGTGTAATTGACAGTGGAGCCGGAGCTGGATGGCTTTGGGTTCCTGAACTCCCATTGTGTATCTTGCACCTGTCAGAGCTCCCTCAGGTCATGCTTAGTGGCAAAGAATCAATTGATAACTATAGGAAACATTGGCTATAATAAAGCATACATTGTTTTCTGAGTCACATATATGTACTCATTTATTCTTTGGCATGAGGAAGGTGTTTTTATTATTTAAAATATCTTAAAATTTAACATGTATAGGTGTTTTGCATGCATGAATTTCCATGTGCCATGTGTTTATGGTGCTGGCGGAGGCCAGAAGGCAAAAAAAGGTGTCAGATCCTGGAACTGGAGTTACATGAGCAACTAGATGGGCACTGGGAATTGAACCTAGGTCTTCTACAAGAACAGCCAGTTCTTAGTCATTGAGCCGAGCCATCTCTCTAGCCCTGGTACGGCTATTTTAAAGACAGAAGAACTAAATCAAATCAACCCCAGCTTAGCTTACACACCTAGAAAGAGTGAGACCAGGTCTAAAGTCCAAGTCTATACACTCCAGGCTTATTCTGACTAGCATTCTGATGTCTGCTTTCTCAGGAGGAGTAAGATGTATACAATACAGGTCAGATTCCAACATTTGCAACACCTGACAGTTTGACCTATTTTTCTTGTAGTCCCAGACATCAGAGTAATAGTGTCCTTTAAGAATTTTATAAAAGAACTCATTGTTCTAGTAGTAACTGAGCATTAAAAACTCATTGTTGCAAGTGGAAATGTTTGGAAAAGGGAGTGAGTGTGCTGAGCTTGGCTTTCCATGCTGGGCTTGTGTTAAAACCTGGAGTTTTAGGTTGTTTCCTTGTGTTGGATGAAAAAACCTGTTTTCTTAACCCTAGTGGTTGACTGGATTTCAACCACTTCAACTTACTGACAGGGTCACAGAAATGAAAGCTTTTGTCATTTTCTTCCTTCCTGCAAATTTAATGACTTTTAATTAAATACAGAATTTAAAGGATTTGAATAATCAGTCTTGAAATAGAATGACTCCTGGATCTCAGCTGGAGGTCAGATGTGAGTGTACTGTCCCTGCAGCCTTCCTGTGGCGCCTGACTGATTATAAGATGGCCTTTACTAACAAATTTTCATCTTGACCCTGGAAGAGTTTTCTTCAAAGTCCATAAAAAAAAAACAATTTAGTGAACTAACAACATTGCAGAATAAAAGGAACATACCCAGAAGACAGCCTAAAATTCCCAAGTGTCGCTGTTACCCAACTTCCTCATCCCCAGTGGGGAATCCCTGGTGCTCACAAGTGAACAGAATTTCTGGGTCTGCAATGGAATTTGGAGAGACATGGGTGGTGCTGTGATATGAGAGCCGTGTGCAGTAGACTGAGCTCATCCAGGAAACTCAGGCCAGCCATCTCTGTGAAGTTCTTCTTGGGGCCCATCATTGGCATATCTTAATCATCTTTGGAAATTTCTTCTATAAAATTGATTCAGGCATATAATTATCTTGTTGATACCACATGATTGTCATTTCCGCTGTTGAGAGGATGTAGTCTCAGATCTTCCATATGAGATGCCATGAGCCTCAAGTGCAGCTTTCCCAAACATCTTGGTATACCCAGGTCCCAACATAGGCCTTAGCTCCAACCAAATTGTTTTTTACCAGGCATGAGGCTTTGTTCTCTTCCTGCCCTCTTGACTATCTTCTTTACATAACT
Organism: Mus musculus; assembly: GCF_000001635.26. NCBI lineage: Eukaryota > Metazoa > Chordata > Mammalia > Rodentia > Muridae > Mus > Mus musculus. The sequence continues at coordinate 60,029,072 of NC_000080.6, read as the reverse complement.
CAATTCAAGGTTCTTTCACTGTAAAAGCCCTTCCTTGAGCTCTTCAAGTGAACCTTTGTCCATTTGCCTTGTTATCTACCCATGTTCTCTCTTACTTTGTTGATATATCTGTACTTTCTTCCTTTTTCATTCCTTTCTACTGTAAGGAACATGCATGCTTTAAAAATATCTCTGATACTTATCTCAGAGCTAACTTATTGGTTTGGAGGTTCTTTCTCCTCAGCTGAAGGATTAGCTGTATGTTGGTTGCTTTTAGACCAGACTTACATTAGCTAGAGGCCACTGTGCTTGTGAATGTTGTTAATGTTGTGCAAAGGTGTAAATGAAAGTACAGAATAGATCATGCAGGGTTGGGGTGTTGTCTTAGTCAATGATCTAATCTGTATAGAGACATCATGACCAATGCAACTATTTCAAGAGAAAGCATTTAATTGTGAGCTTGCTTACAGTTTCTGAGGTTTAGTTCATTATTGTTATGTAGGGATGTATGGTGGTATGCATGTAGATGCTGGAGCAGTAGCTAAGATCAGTAAGGAGAGAGAGAGAGAGAGAGAGAGAGAGAGAGAGAGAGAGAGAGAGAGACTGAGACTCTGGGCTTGGCATGAGCTTTTGAAACCTTAAAGTATACCTGCAGTGATATACTTCCTTCAACAAGGCCACGCCTTTTAATCCTTCTAATCCTTTCAAATGGTACCCTTCCCTGGTGACTAAACATTTAAATATATAAGCCATTTTTATTCAAATCACCTCAGGTAAGTTCTTTAAACTGTAGAATGTCTTTTAAAAACTAGTCTGTTTACTCAATACTATGATGCACTTTTTAATTCCATTATATATTTGGAAGAGAAATAATCTTTTTCATTTCCATCATTGAATGTGGTTGTTTTACTCCATTTCTCCTTACCCCTACATCTAGCCTGTTCTGTGGTGGTTACTGACTTTCAATACTGGTTCACAGAATTCAACAAAAGCACCTCTCAAGAGATCAAATGTTGAGAAGGTAACCAACGTGCAGATCCTGGTGCTGTTTGGTATCCTCCTGGTCATGGCGCTGGTGAGCTCTGTGGGGGCCCTGTTCTGGAATGGGTCTCATGGCGGAAAGAGTTGGTACATCAAGAAGATGGGTGAGTCCTGAGGTGACTGCTGCTCACTTCTGTGGGTCAAATCTCTTGGAAGGTCTTTCCATGCAGGGTCTGTGAGTAGTAGTCATGCCCTCCTCCTCTCTGTTCCCCACAGCATGATACCTATGCCCGGCTTTCTGGTAGAGAAAGCATATTAGGACTCACATGTAGACTGAAGATGGGTGTATCTGGAGACTGTTTTATGACCAAATGATTTCTTCTCAGCCATTTTAAAAGACATTTTCTTATGGTTGCTCTAGGGATGACAACATGAGAAACCATTTGTGCTATTAACTTCACAAACATCAGACCAGCACACTTCCATGCTCTCCCCTTCTAGACTATTATTGTCATATATGCACTGCATGTATGTATTGTCAACCTAACAATATAGAATTACAGTTAGTGCTTTGTGTAATCTCAAATCTCTTAAAGAGCCAAAAGAAAAGAAAAAATAATAAATGCTTGTGAGCTTGTTTCTATTAACCTACTTGTCCACTCTTTCTGGATGTCTTCTGCTTGCCTCCTCTGGAGCCTCCCCTCTTGGTTCCCAGAGTGCTGCATGGCTACCTCTGTAATAACCACAAGCCCCTTTGAGGCCAGTGAGGGCACTCCCCTCCCAGGAGAGTGCTATTTCTGATCCCTCCTCTCTCTCCTTCGCCAGCCTCTAAAGAGCAATCAGTACAATGTACAGTGATTGAAATAGTCTTTGGAGTGTGAATGGGCTCAGTAACTTCTCAGTCTCCAGAGCAGCACATAAGGAAGGCTTTCATTGTGAGCATCTTTTAGGGGGAAAAAGTCCAAAATAACAAAATGGGAAGAAACTAAATGCAGACTTCCACTAAAGCTGTATGGATATCTTTTTTTTTTTTTTTTTTTTTTTTTTTTTTTGTCCATAGACACGAACTCAGATAATTTTGGCTACAACTTGCTAACGTTTATCATCTTGTACAACAATCTGATTCCTATCAGCCTGCTGGTGACACTTGAGGTTGTGAAATACACGCAAGCCCTCTTCATAAACTGGGTGAGTTTCAAAGTAGAGTGTGAAACATGAGCTGCTGGAGGACTGCCAGCCACCGCCCTCTCGCACTCTCCAGGAGCCGTTGTCATCTCATGGAGTCCCAGAAAAGAAATCATAGAGGCTGTTAGCTGTTAGAACATGGGATTAAGCCAGCCAAACGGATGGCTGGCATAGCCACTGGTGGGGAAGGTGGAGGAGGATGCGCAGGGAATGCTTGTCATCTGGCCACCATGGCTGTGCTTCCAAAGTCTCATTTACGAGAAGGAAAGGGCCTCTCATGTGCTCACCAGACTGTCCATTCTGCACCAATTTCATCATGACAGTCACCTTGGACGGACTGTAGGGGGTGAGGTGAATTTTTAAAGGGATTGTCATGGTTATTAAGCTCTGGGCCATTTTTTTTCCAGACCAGGCACTTTCATGTGTGTTTTACATTGGTTTTCACAATAAGCCCGTGAACAAGGCACTGACCCAGCTCACAGGACATGAGGTGATACTCTTGAACCCAAACCTAAATACCATGGGTGACATTGTGTCATAGGTATTGTCTGTCCTCAATGCAGCTCCAGTTTTAGCCAAGTTAAAAGGTTTAAATGAAAATGGAACAATTTTAAGATGCCTGGTTCTGTGTCAGTCTTAATGAGCTATGAGAAGTGCGTGTTGTCTAAAGGCTCCTTTCCCTCCCCTCTTCCCCCATTTTCTCTTTCAGGACATGGATATGTATTATATTGAAAATGACACTCCTGCAATGGCCAGGACATCAAACCTCAACGAAGAGCTGGGGCAGGTGAGAGCCTGTCTGGGGACTTTGGGGGCAGTGCTGTGAGCAGGATGCAAGTGTTAGCAAGAGGAGATCTGGGGGGATTTTGCAGGAATAGTTATCCACGACTGTTTGCAACGTGGCAATGAATGCTATTGTCAGATGGCTTTAGAGACACAGTATATAATTTTTCCCAGAACATATCTGAATGAACAATGTGCAGAACGTTGTACAACAATACAATGCGATTTTGGATCTTTTTCAATGTGTTTGTCAGGACAGATGACAAGGAAACAGGGTAAGACATTGGCTATTGGGCCACCCCACAAAGCATGGGGGGTCGTTTGAAGGACGGGCATCACTGACAGAGTCCAGAGAATCATGACTTTTGGGTCTCACGTTGATTTCTATTTGTTCATCCCAGCTCTCTTGTTGAATTCTGCCTGCCTCTTCCATTGAACTACTGCAAGGCAGAACCTTTTTGGGAAACATAAAATTTATTCATAACCTAAAGTAATTAAAGACTATGATTTTATTTTACACAACTTATACCTCCAAACAATCAAATTTATCCTCAACCTAAAGTAATTAAAGACTATGGTTTTATTTTTATGTATCGTAATCCTCCCAGCAATCCACTTGGGAGGTGGTGGATTACCACATGCTCATTTTATAGATTTGTGATTAGGTCATCTCAGGGAAGCCTGCTGATGAATGACAGGTGGAGGACTGGAGATTACCTAAGTCTGGCCTTTGTTTCCCTGCAGCACCTGCCACATGCCCCTCTGGGAAGATGTAAGCCTAACTTCTCCTTCATCTGGGGGCCAGGAATAGGGTCAGATGCCCTCTCCCTCTTCTCTCTCCTTAAGGACAGAATCAGTCCTGCAGTGACATCAGAGCATTTTGAGTCATTGCTAGAAAGTTGAAACTCAGATTTCTCAGTCAAATTTTGTAATAAAATAGAATAAAATCACATGCTGCCCCTGTGCTGGTGGTCCTGGGTTCTGTAGAAAGCAGCTAAGCGAGCCATGGGGAGCAAGCCAGTGTGCGGTAAACCTCCATGGCCTCTGTATCAGCTCCTGCCTCTAACTTTCACTCCTGAGTCCCTGCCATGACTTCCTTCAGAGATAGAGTATGACCTAAGAGTTGGAAGGAAGAATAAAACCTTCCTCCCGAGTTGCTTTTGGTCATCATGGTTTATTACGGCAGTAGATACCCCCGATAGCAGCCACGAGTTACCTGTGCTAGGGATACAGCCTGGTGAAAATTTCTCTTTCCAAGTTAGCTATCTGTTGGTGCTGTCATTGCTTAGGTCTTGTTGAGGTAGCATGGGTTGTAGCTTCCCTTTTGTTTCCAGGAGACACACTTCCACACTAGCCTTCTTGCTCCTCTGGTTCTTATGGTCTTTTTCACCTCCTCTTCCTCCATGATCCCTGAGCCTTAGGTACAGGCGTTATCTTGTAGGTATATCTCTTGGTGCCGAGCTTCCTCTATGATCTCTGCATTTTGGCCAGTGGTGGGTTTCACTGGTGATCTCTTTTGCTGCAAAGAGCAGCTTCTTTGATGAGGTGTGAGAGCTACATTTAACTGTGAATGTAAGGATAAGTATTTAGAATTTAGTTAGGAGTTATTATGTCTGGGCCAGGTGTGGTGGCTCATGCCTTTGATTCCAGCACTTGGGAGGCAGAAGCAGGCAGATATTCAAGAAAGAAAATAAAAAGGTCAAACAAGCATGTACCAGGCCAACCGAGACTACACAGTGAGACTACCTTTTAAAAAAGCCAGGGCATATGCTGGTCTGGTGGTCGTAGGTTCTCTTCTGAGATCTGTGACCTCATTAGCTCCAGGTATGGATAGGTTTGTAGTACCAGGAATGATTAGCATGCTGTTGAGTGGGCTTCAAGTTCAGTTAGGCAGCCGTTGGTTACTGCTAACACACGAGTGCCACTTCTGTGTCTTTAGAGATGTCTTGCCATGCTGGCCATTTTTAATCCAGTCAATGGGTGGACTCTTAAAAGAATTGCATCTTCTGTAAGAACATGCAAGCACCTGGGAGAATAAACTATATCACTGAAATGTTGACTAATAGCCAGTGATGCTACAGACCATAGCCAGTGATGCTGACAGACCATAGCCAGTGATGCTGACAGACCATAGCCAGTGATGCTGACAGACCATAGCCAGTGATGCTGACAGACCTGGCCAGTGATGCTGACAGACCTGGCCAGAGGGGTTACAGAAGCTTCTTTTCTTCATTACCCAAGTGTAGAATTAGTAATAGAAAAGGTTTTGTAAATGTCTATGAATTAAAGTACATCACTTATGATTGATTTGTTTACCTTTATTGACTCACATTTAAATTTCATGCAGGTTTTCAGATATACAGACAACTTCATGTCTTGTTCCTTGCATCTTATCCCACCCATCTTTTAAAAATTACTTGTTTATGTGTATGGGTGTTTTGATTGTGCATATGTCTGTGTACCACATGATAATCCAGAAGAGGGCCCTAAATTCCCTGAAGCTGGAGTTCCAGATGGTTGTGGCCTACCTTGTGGTTGCTGGGAATTGAACCCAGGTCTCTCCAGCTCCCTATTACTCTCTCTGCATTTTGTTTATTCTTTGCTTAGGTAAAATACCTGTTTTCAGACAAGACTGGAACTCTTACATGTAATATCATGAACTTCAAGAAGTGTAGCATTGCTGGTGTGACCTATGGGTGAGTATGTTTGCCAACTTCGGGAGACCCCATTCCTAGTCTTCCAACAAAGCATGGTTGTTATTTTGTTGTGTTGAGGGATTTGGATGTGTGGTTGCTATTAAATATGTTAAAGGAAAAAGTGGGTTCCCCAGTGAATCTTTAAACAGCTAAAATATGACTTGTCTCTTCAACATTGCTGAGAGGTCCCAGGGCACCTGTGGATTTGTACACATACTCTAAGAATTACTCATTCTCTGTGTTTGGATTCATCTCCTGACTACTCGTTTTTTTCCTGCCAGCCACTTCCCGGAACTAGCCAGAGAGCAGTCCTCAGATGACTTCTGGTAAGTAAAGTCTAGCATGTCTTACAACATAGTGGGGACACATCAGGATAGTCTTAAGTCTAAATATAAATTGTGAATATGTTAGTCTGAAAAAGAGCCAGGATAAGGTTTAAATTCAGATGGGGTTTAAATCCACACCACAGAGCTTGTAACATCAACAGCCTGACTTCTGTCCAGCCCTTCCCATTTACAGCCACCTGCAACTTTTTTACTTATTTTTTAAAAATTCTATATTTCAAAATAATATTTTTTACACTATTTAAAAACTATAGACACTGTAGGGCTTTGTACATCTGGGGAAGATCCGGCTCTCTCTGCTCTGGTGTGGCCAGCCCACTACCCCCAGGCCATCTTCCCAGTCCTTTGAAAATATTTACTTTCTGTATTTCTTTAGCAGATGAACTTTTAACTGTGACCTTGGGGTAGGCTGTTTTTCTTCATCATGTTGGGTAGCTAATTTACTTTTTACTAGGACACATCTGTCTTATAAATTTCTCTCATTGATATTTGGGAAACATCCTTGTATTATTTCAGTTAGGTAGATAGTTGGGCTTTGAGTTGATCCTCTGGTTTTGTCATCTCGCTCTTCCCTTCTCCATGCGGGTCTCCTGCATTTTTAACCTTTCTTCCTCCTTAGCAATTTTTATGCACACTCACTTCTATTTCTCAGGAGCACACTCCAGTTCTTGCTCTTATCTGCCCATTTCCTGTTCTGTTTCCTATGTCCAACACCTTATAGATTTTCATTGAAAACTTGGTGAGCACTGGATGTGTGCTCATGTTTAAAATTTTAAAATCTGTTTTTATTTGTGTGTATGAGTGTTTTACCTGCATTTGTGTCTGTGTACCGTATGCATGCAGTGCCCTCAAAGGCCAGAAGAGGACGTTGGATCACCTGGGACTGGATAGTTGTAAGCCACATATGGGTACTGGGAATTGAACCTTTTTTAAAGAGGAGTTTTGATTTCATAGTAAAATCACCAAGACACAGAGATGTCCCATAAAATTCCTGCCTCACACGATGCTCTCAACGATGAACTCTCTGCCCTACTCCATGACCTCCATGATGAAAGTCCTCCACCACAGTGCATTCAGTACTTTCCAGGAACCAATTGTGACATCTCAGGGTCACCGCAGACCACATCTGAGATCAGGGTCACTTGGTGTTATATGCTCACCCTGTGAGCATGATCGTGTGCATACTGATATATACCCATCATCATAGCATCATGGGAAATGTGTACATGACCCACCAAGTCCTTGATCTGCCTGCCCACCCCTTGTCATAGACACCCCACCCTGGGGGCTACTGGGATATTTTCTATCTCTATAGTTCTGCCTTCTTCAAGATGTCTGAGTTGTCACCTGCCGAACTTGACTCCTTTTACTTAGTAATCTGCATTTGATGTTCCTTTCTGGCCTTGCTTGGCTTTGTAGCTTTATTCTTTTGAGTACTGAGTGAGACTCTTAGGTTTGGAACGATTCTGTTTTGATCCCTCTATGGGACGAACCTCACATTTCTTTCTGGTTGTGTTGGCTGTAAACATGCGTTGAGGGAGTGCTCTTGCAGGCTCATCATATGGGCTTGAAGTCTGTCCTGTCTACTGCTTTCTCTGTGTCTCACCTTGTGTTTCTTTCAAGTACCTCACATCCCTCACCTCACAGGTACCTTGTGCCCCTCACAGTACCTGACACAGCACAGGTACCTGGCATGCTTCACAGATATTTTGCGTCTTTCACATAGGCCATTCTTCTGCTTTCTAGTGTTCCATGGGGTTATCACCATGAGCTATTAGCTGTTGTTTTATCTGTTATACTAATCCATTCAGAAGTAAGACTGACATAGCTTGCTGGTGGAGGTGAAAGAGTGTGTGGGAAGCTCACACTCACTCCAGTCTGACAGCCCACAGCTGTAGATCCAGTATCCTTTCTTTTGTTTGCTGTCTTCACTGCGTGTGCTCCGGCCATGAGTGATGAGGGACAGGACAGTCCTTCCTCTGGGTTGCTTTTTGCCTGGTAGTTATTTTAGGACCAACTTACATGACACTCATAGTGTTGATACACTTGTGATTCTTACTCTTATAAATCTGTTGTTATTTATAAGAACTTGTAGCAGTTTGCTTATAGAAAGGGTTAGGGACTTAAGCTATTTTCATGCTTGATTCTAGATCCCTAAGCATTGATTGCAGGACTATGGGGGTTTTTAATTTGGGGTTCTTTTGGAGGGCGGATTCTCTCTAGGCAGGGACTTTTTACATTGGATGAATGGATTTTCTTCTTCCTTCCAGCCGGATGACTTCTTGTACCAATGACTCATGTGACTTCAATGATCCCAGGCTGTTAAAGAACATCGAGGATCAGCACGTGAGTGTGCCCCTCACCCCTAGGACAAAGAGCGACTAGTGGGTCACGGTTCATATGTGACATATGCTGGCTTGATCTTCTACAAGTCTTAGGTAGAGGACCACAGCTGCAGTGAGTTCAGGGGAGAAGCCATCTTGTCCTATCCAGACGACAGCATCTCACATACCCAGTGATGACCCGTGTGGGGCTGAGCACTCATAACCAGTATTTCTCAGCATTGTGGCCAGTGCGATTCTCTGCTCTTACTCGGACCAAGGTAGAGAGGCCAGATTGTGTCTTTGCCATAAATATCGATATTCAGAAGGCAGTTTGACAACATGGCCAGCCAACAAAACAACAATAGAAGGTTTTGCCCTAGGATCCATGTGCCTTCCTTCCGAGGGCTTGTCACTAGGCTTATAGTACCACACATGAACTTTCTGCTCAATTGATTATTACCTTTGGTCTTCTTTGAAATAAAGGGTTACCTTTTAGGCACAGAGAGGTCCCCTCTAGTCCTCCCACTTAGGGTTCTAAGGCCCTTCGCAGAAACTTGCTTAGCATCTCTTAGAGACCAGACACTGTGGGTGCAGGTCAGTGAAGGATGAGAGGAGATATGCGGAGTTACCAGCTAGTGTGAGCCTGCCATGCACCCTGCACCCCACCCCCACCCCCACGGCTCAGACACTTGTCTACATGCAGTATTCGGCCAGGTGACATGCACCTCACTTGGAACAGTGATATCAGTAAGAACCATGACCGTGACAGCTTAACCCTGGGGTCTCGATCCTGCCTGAACCAGCCATGGCGCCCCCAACAAGGCATTTGCTTGTAGATCAGAAAGAGGATGTGATGTTTGTGCCCTGACCTTGTCTTTGAACCTCAATTTCAGAGTGTTGTTTCTGTGGACAGGAGAACTGTGTCTAGTGGGAGGGAGGGGAGAAGGAACTAGGGTCTGTAGGTCGTTCTATGTCTTCTGGTTCTGCTGGCTTCTAGATCTCCCTCACCCAGCAATGACCCCTGAGCCTCAGACCAGGAGCTGTGTTGTACCACTGGAGCTGAGCACCACACAGTCACTTGCTCTCTGCATTTTGGTCAGGTGTAGTTTTCTCTAATAATGTGTCAAGTGTATTTACACATTTAAGAAAAAAAAACTATAACAACAATTAAAGAAAAAGGCCATGAATTTTAAAGAGAGCAGGGAGGGGGGTGTGACACAGGAGGGGTCAGAGAGAGGAAAGGGAGAGATGATGCAATTATATTTTAATAAAAAAAAACTAGTTTTTTAAAAAAGCAAGTGAGCAAGCCATGGGGAGCAAGCAAGTTAGCATCACCCCTCCATGGCCTCTGCTTCAGTTCCCACCTCCAGGGTCCCGCCTTGGTTTCCCTTAGTGATAGAATGTGACCTGAGGGCTGTTAGCTGAAATGAAGCCAAGTAGCCTTTGGTCATGATGTTTATTGTAGCACTAGAAAGCAAGCTAGGATGCGTGCCTTGGGAATCTTGGAAAAGGAACTGAAACTTAGGGAGCAAGGGCTTAGTTCCAGGTGGAGACTAAATTAAACCTAGTTACGCCAACATCCCAAATGACAAGACAAAGCTTACGCCTGAGTCTGCAAAGTAAACCACAGCAAACGTACAGAAAAAAGATTTATAAGAAGGAGCAGTAGACAGGAGTATCTTGCACATGGCCACTGAAAGGACAGCTCCTTTAGACTATTAATTTAATAGTGTCTATGCAAGCAAAGAAAAGATGAAGGTGGCAAGGGATGATACTAGACCAGAAGTGGCAGGCCATGGGGACCTGGAGTGTAGCTAAGGGTCTGAATTCTGTGTAAAAGGGAGTGGAGAGCTCTTCCTGGGTCCTAATTGAGGGTGCTGGGATCCAGGTCCATGTGCAGCTACTGTGGTACAATTCTTGGTTAGTGTGTGGGGAAGCACTGGGCTTGTGCCAAGCAAGTTAAGACAGAGAATAAAAATGGAGGTGGAATATAGGAAACAACTTTATTGGCTTAGTCCATCAACTACTAGGTTATAACTTAACTAGTTTGCTTCCAGCCTGATGGGTTAACTGGCCTCAGGTCCTGCAGGGGACCAAAGTTTAGGAGAGCAATCACAGTGCTGGTTGGCTCAGCAGGCCCACAGTATATGTGTTCAGCCTCCCAAACCTTGATGAACACACTGCCTGATGCACATTAGTTACCTGAGTGTGTTTGGGCAATAAATGAACAGTATGTAAGTCAGTTCTGGTTTTATAAGACTTAGAAGTCCTTGGTAAATGGGAAAGTGTACTGTATTCTAAGATTTCAGATAAAACCATAGGATTCTTTTTCTTAAGGATGAAAGGAAAAGTTTGATTAAACAGGGAATTTTAGGAGTGGATAATAGAGAGATTATACACTCAGAATACTAGATGGTGGCAGGCAGGACAGTGCTTCCTGATGGCACTGGGGACTATGTTCTGAGGCACAGGGCAATGGGCTCAGGGGAAGTGACTCAAATCATTACACAGGAGAGCTCGCTGAAAGCAGGCAGACTGCTGTGGGCATGAAGGGACACCGAGAAAGATATGACTCGTTTGAAGACCAGAGTGTCAGGAGGTGGGCTCCATGGAGGGCAAGTGTCTGGGCATGGAGCAGTATTCTCAGCCTGTGGGTTGTGACACCTTTGAGAGTTAAACAATACTTTCACAGGGGTCTCCTAAGGCCACTGGAAAACACAGACATTCATATTATGATTCATAATAGTATCAATTACAGTTATAAAGTCGCCATCAACATGATCTTATGATTGGGAGTCACTACCACCTGAGGAAAGGTTGGGATCCTCTGTCCAAGAGCCTGAGCTTCTGAACTCTGTCAAAGCAAATGGCAAACTCTTGCTGGGTTTCTTTTTCTTGCTTTGAGACAAGATCTTACCCTATTTTCCCTGGCTAGCCTGGAGCTCGTCTTGTAGACCAGGTTGGCCTTGGACTCATAGACATTCTCAAAGTGCTGGGATCAAAGCTGTATGCCGCTTTCCCTGGCCTCTCCCTGGATCTTAGAGCAGGTGATGGCTTGAATCCTCAACGCATTACAAGTCTGGGTGACTGGCTAACTGTGTCTTACTGCTTTTAGCCTACAGCCCCTTGCATACAAGAGTTCCTTACCCTGCTGGCTGTGTGTCACACCGTCGTCCCCGAGAAGGATGGAGATGAAATTATCTACCAAGCCTCGTCCCCAGGTGAGGGCTGTTGCTGAAAGTGCCTGGTTGCCTTTTTCCCCGGAGACCTGGGTGTGTTCAGTTATTCTTGGAAGATGCTATGGTGCACCTTGCCCCACAAGACCTGCGGTTTGCCTTTGACCTCTCTCCAGTTCATGAGCGTGGGTGTTAAAACCCAAGAGAGCTAGTACCAGGGTGTCCCAACTCTCATGGTACTCTGGTGGCAAGGAAGAGCCCAGGCTGTTTTGCACATCCTGGTACAAAATCTTGGGCTAGACAAAGCTCTCAAGTGAGAACCAGGCTGGCTGCTTGGCTGCCTCACCCACAACACCCCATGGGGGATCAGGGCAGTCGCCCTTCACCCCTTTCTTAGGGTCTGAATCAGTACTGCAACTGAAGCACGGCCTTGCTGACTGATCAAGGAGTCTTCCCTGAGCTGACCCCTCAGAGCATGGCTGGAGTGTAAACTACCGTGGTCCTGGTGACATAGCTTTGGGGTATTCTATCTCTCCAGTAGAACACTCACTTCAAAGCCCAGTGTCAGGAAGAGGGAGTGTGTCCATCTGTCCGTCCGTCTCAAGTCTTTGCTACTGTGCAGCTTAACACCAGGCCTAATCCATCATGATGGGTTTTAGTATGAACATGATATTTAGCAGAATCCGGTCATGACAAGGGGTGAACCTGTGTATTGCTGGCTTGTTGTTGGCAGATGAAGCTGCTTTGGTCAAAGGAGCTAAGAAGCTTGGCTTTGTGTTTACCGGGAGGACGCCGTACTCGGTCATCATCGAAGCGGTAAGGGGCCAGCACTTTGGAAGATGGTGTACATGAAATAGTGTGTTGATTGCAAATATGATGGCAAAATTTTGTATTTGTCTACAAGTGAAAACATAGGTTAGAAATACTTTGTGGAGATGCCGTGGTCTCACAGGAGGCGGCGGCATAAACATGGTGTTTGGGGCCGTGGGAATTTTAACTTTTAAAAAGGCTTCCTCACAATCTTTCACTCACTTCCATGAAATTACCGGTAGCAAGGAATATTGCCACTCTCCTCTCTCTGGTTTCCTAAAGCCGAGAAGTACCTTCTGCCTGTTTCTAAGGTAGGACCTGCACCTTGGTAGCATCATCAGTCTCGTGGTTGCATAGTAGGACCTCAGGCTACTGGGCATCCATTTCAGGCTATGATGCTAACTCACTGTGAAGTGTGTGGAAGTGCAGCTCAGACCCGGCTGGAGATGTTAGGTGACATCTATCTATCTATCTATCTATCTATCTATCTATCTATCTATCTATCTATCTATCTATCTATCTATTTAACAAAATTCATAGATCCCTACATTCATAAGCAGAACTGGCCCCAAGGTTTCAGATGGTTCTAAGCAGCTTGGACCTTTCATTTTCCACACTTGGAAGTGGCTACACAGCAGTATTTAGGAGCCTGTCACAGAGGGAAAATGAGAGCATTCTGCCAGAAGAGGGCGCTCTGACCCCACCAGACTGTGAGAGCACAGTGCAGACTTGTAAATGCCCATGTAGAGAACTAATGGAGTGTGCGTGTGTGTATCTGTGTGTCTGTGTGTATGTAATTAGGAGGGCTGATTGATTCGAAATTTTGATATTTTTGCACTTCAGGTAAGCCTTCTTTTATTCTGTTTTGTAGATGGGACAAGAACAGACATTCGGGATCCTCAATGTTCTAGAATTTTCTAGGTATGTTTCTCCTTCATCTACTTGACATGTAACATTTCATATATATTGAACTGCTTCAACTGCACATTTTACTGATTGTTTGTCACGATTTCTTTTTTTTTAGTTTTTTTTTATTATATATTTTTATTACATATTTTCCTCAATTACGTTTCCAATGCTATCCCAAAAGTCCCCCATACCCTTCCCCCCACTGCCCTACCCTCCCATTCCCACTTTTTGGCCCTGGCGTTCCCCTGTACTGGGGCATATAAAGTTTGCGTGTCCGATGGGCCTCTCTTTCCAGTGATAGCCGACTAGGCCATCTTTTGATACATATGCAGCTAGAGTCAAGAGCTCCAGGGTACTGGTTAGTTCATAATGTTGTACTTACAGGGTTGCAGATCTCTTTAGCTCCTTGGTTACTTTCTCTAGCTCCTCCATTGGGGGCCCTGTGATCCATCCAATAGCTGACTGTGAGCATCCACTTATGTGTTTGCTAGGCCCCGGCCTAGTCTCATAAGAGACAGCTATATCAGGGTCCTTTCAGCAAACGCTTGCTAGTGTATGCAATGGTATCATCATTTGGAGGCTAATTATGGGATGGATCCCTGGATATGGCAGTCTCTAGATGGTCCATCCTTTTGTCTCAGCTCCAAACTTTGTCTCTGTAACTCCTTCCATGGGTGATTGTTTCCAATTCTAAGAAGGGGCAAAGTGTCCACACTTTGGTCTTCGTTCTTCTTCAGTTTCATGTGTTTTACAAATTGTCTCTTATATCTCGGGTATACTAAGTTTCTGGGCTAATATCCACTTATCAGTGAGTACATATCATTTGAGTTCTTTTGTGATTGTGTTACCTCACTCAGGATGATGCCCTCCAGGTCCAACCATTTGCCTAGGAATTTCGTGAATTCATTCTTTTTAATAGCTGAGTAGTACTCCATAGTGTAAGTGTACCACATTTTTTGTATCCATTCCTCTGTTGAGGGGCACCTGGGTTCTTTCTATTTAGACATTAATCATGATAAGTGCCCCTTCCCACTGCCCCCATCTTAGAATTTAAGGGTTTCATTAAGGAGAGCTCAGTTGGCAACTCCATTTTCTTCTCACAGCAATGTTAACCCTCTCCAGCCTCCTTTGCCTTTAGCCTTCTAGCGCTGGGTGCTGGGTGTTCTTACATCGGCAGCTGCAGACATGTGCAAGGCTCAGAGAATGTGGCAAGGGCGTTGGCTTCATTGTCTCAGCTCAGGTTCTGTGAGGTCAGGTCTCCATCTCTGTCTGAGCAAGAAACTAATGTAGCCACTGAGCAGATGTGGTCAGTTTATTCTCTCAGGAGGCTTGGTCTCCAGGAGGCCACACTCCCAGGATTGTCCTGAAGCTGTCACACCCAGACATTTCTTCAAGACCTAGGAATATTTGTCAGATTCTCTGGCTTTCCCAGGGCTTTCATAGTTTATTCTGAGGAGTGAGTCTGAACATACCTCTCTCTCCTTGCACACTGGACGGTCAGTACGAGGGCAGAGGGGCAGCACTGGGGAGTGGCGTGAGCAGAGCTGCCTTCCGGTACTAGAGCAAAGTCCTGTTGTCTTTTGTCTTGAGACTACCTTTGCCTGATATCGAGCATAGATGCAGCTGGGCATGGTGGCTCAGGCATATAATGCCAGAAAACAATGCTGGAAAAACTGAGGTAGTGGAATCACCCCAAGTTCGAGACCAGCATGAGCTACATAGTGAGTCCCAGCACAGTCTCAGGAAAAAAAACAAAATACTTAGTGTTCTAGACATCTTTGTTAAATTGTTCACAAATGGCTTGAAAGGGGCAGTGTTTTTATATCATCACCGAGGGAATATTTTCCTGCCTGATGCTTACCCGAGAGCTGTGAGCTTGGTTCTGTGGGTGAGATAAGCCATAGGGTGGCTGCTGATGGTGGCAGTTCATGACGGCATGGTGACAGTGTGCCTGTGTGGAGCTTCTAGCGGTGTTTACAGCTCCTCAGACCTTTTGTCTCCTTTTCTTCATTCTCTTTCATATGTTGTATGTATGTAGCATGCATGTGTATGCTCTTCCATGCATGTGCATGTGGAAGCCAGAAGTAGAAACCTGTCACCTCCAGCTTAGTCCTTTGAGACAGATAGCCATCACAGTCTCTCACAGAGTCAAGAAATCACAGTTTAGATTGGATGGCCAGTGAAAAGCCATGACCTGCCTGTCCCCATTCTCCAGGTCTCAGGGTTATAGATACATGCCACTATGTCCTGCTTTTATGTGGATGCTGGTGATCCATCCTCCTCCGGTCCTCATGCTTTATACTATGAGCACTTTGTTCACCGAGCCATCTCTCCAGCCCCTAATGCATCTCCTGTTGGAAACTGCTGCCCTGTGCTGAATTAACTGTGGCCAGATGTTAACAGCCAGATAAGAAGGAAGCTGAAAGGGATGCGCTGAAAACAGGGCACTGTAGATGGAAACACAAGGGTCTAGTTTTTAAAGGGATGGGTGAGGAGGAGTGAGAAGAAACGCCAGTTTCGGTTACAGGTTCTGATTCTTTTTAATGGATGCATCATTTTGCTGATGCCATTGCCTTCTGTAAGATTTCCTTGGAGTAACTGTGGTCATCTGCTTTGGACATTAAGAAACAGAAACAGCTTAGGTGATATTGCTAAGGACACCCAACCTCTAGAAGCTGAGAGAGGATGAAGGCTCCACCCGGAGCATGCTGTGGGTCAGACTGGCTGCAGGTGGGGGATACATTGCAGTAGGAAGAAGTGTGGGCAAAGCAACAGAGCGAACTGCTGGGGAGGAGAATATAGGTCATGTGTGCTTGAGCAGTGTGGTCCATGAGAGGGTCCGTGGGAATTGGGTCAACACTGGGGGTGGGTTAGGAAAAGAGGATGGACCTCAGGCAGCAGAAGTCACTGATTCTCAGCATGTGGGCTTGACCCTGATAACAAGTGGGTAAGAAAGAGTCTGTGCAGCAGTGGGGGAGAGGGTGTGGCTGGTGCTGGATGGGACAGGTCTAGGAATTGGTAATCTTCTTCACTAATTAAAAGAAACTGTACAAGGACCTTTGAGGTGTGTTGGGTCTCCCACCTTGTTGTTTGCAAGGGATGGCTCTGGTTACCGGAATGGTTACTGAAAGGGTTGACTGATTCAGTGTGCAACAGCACATGGGCAAATGTTCCTTTTCTGGCCCACTTGCAAACAGCCATGCAATGAGTCCTTACGGTGGGACAAGGCATACAGGCATCTGTCCATTTGGTAGAGATGGGTAAACTCTACTGTTGAAGCTTTACTTTGAAGAAAAAGCGATTGAGAAATGGACCTTGACATTTCTAGGCTGCATATGTTTTGACTTGTTATTAGACCTGGTCCTATAAGGCAAACAATGATGACCTTCCCTTCTTGTTTCTTCTTGTCTTTCTTTTTCTCTTCTATACTATTACAGTGACAGGAAAAGAATGTCTGTCATTGTCCGACTGCCATCAGGACAACTTCGACTCTACTGCAAGGGAGCCGTAAGTATCAGAGGTGCGGGGGCTCAGCCGACCCCTTGGAGGCTGCTTTGCCAATGCATTGCTTTCCAAACTGCTACTCACATATCCCTCATGGTCTGCCCAGAGCTGAAAGACAGTCCTAGCAAGCCACTAGGAACACAGGTTCAAGGTGAATTAGATAAGAGTGGGCAGTGACACAGAGTGACAAAGAGTGAGCTTTGGACACAGAATCCTTGGTGTAGCGATCTGGTTTTGCCACCATTGTCTGGTGTCTGTAAAGGTGATGGCACCCTAGTGATCTGTGATCATCCGTCTGTCCTCTGTGTTGCTGGTTCCCCAGCGGCTATTCTTCCTATAGAGACAAAGGTCATATTCACAAGTAGACTTATATGGCCAGTGTCCTAAGCCTGGCTTTTTCTCCAATATCTCTAATAATAAGCAGACTCCAAAGGTGTTATTGCTAAGGAAAGCTATTGCTGCTTATGGGTTATACAGTTGTAAAATTGTATCCCATTGTGTGGTGGCTCTGTGGGATGAAGGGACTAATTCTCAAACTTAATTTGAGACTACGCCAGGAGTAAGGTACTGAACCTGGATCGGTTCTGGTGAGTGGCAGAGTTTTCTCATCTCCATCGTCATGGTTACCTTAAATTATGATTGGGGCTTTTTGATGATAAACATTGTATGTCGCTTTTAAAGGAATTCCATTTGGCCCAACAAAAAGAATTCTACTTTTATGATAAGGCAGCTTTAGGCCTTATCATAAAGGCCACCGAGGTCATAGTGTCACAGAGCGACCTTGTTTGTAGGCTCTGTTGGTGTGTTGTGTGTTGTAGCTGCAGCAGCTGGAAGAGGAAGGCTTTGGAAGCAGGAGAGTGTAGGCAGGGAAACGCTGCTGGTGCCCACCGAGTTCTGTCCCAGCCTGCCCTCCTCCAACAAGATAGTTTAGTTTTTAAGAAAAGTGTCTTGAGATGCAGCTTTACATAGTGGGGTACCAGGAGCATACATGCACCCATTCCGGCTTGCCAGTGTGAGTGACAGGCTGTGCCAAACTGGGTGCTTCTCATCAAATGTGAGTCAAAACAAAAGCTCCAGGCCTGTGGTCACTTTGGTTGTGGGAACTTCCATATTGGAGGTTGTATCTGGATAACTTAGGGTATGCGGTTTATTCTTTTTACTTCTGCATAAAAATGTTACAGTGTGAGCATACTAATTTATAAAACAACAACAAATTAGCTGGGTATGGTGGCTCACATCTATAATTCCAGCACTTGGGAGGCAGAGGCAACAGATTTCCGTGGGCTCCAGTGAGATCCTGCCTCAAACAAATAACAGACAAATAACCAACAACTAAATCCATCAACAAACAAAAATTCCAAATCAGGGCTGATAAGATGACTCGGCAGCCAGGATGCTGCCAAGTCTGACCACATTGACTCAACCCTTAGGTGTATATGGTGGAAGGACAGAACTGACTCCTGCAGGCTGTCCTCTGGCCCCACGCTCTCTTGCTGTGACACATCACATTTTACACACACGCACGTGTGCACACATACACACACACACAATCAATAAATTAAGAATCCAAAACTTTCTCTTTTTTCCATATTTTTTATTGGGTATTTATTTCAATTACATTTCCAATGCTATCCCAAAAGTCCCCCACACGCTCCCCCACCCACTCCCCTATCCACCCACTCCCACTTCTTGGCCCTGGAGTTCCCCTGTACTGAGGCATATAAAGTTTGCACGACCAATGGGCCTCTCTTTCCACTGATGGCTGACTAGGCCATCTTCTGATTCATATGCAGCTAGAGACATGATCTCCAGGGGGGGGGGGTACTGGTTAGTTCATATTGTTGTTCCACCTATAGGGTTGCAGATCCCTTCAGCTCCTTGAGTACTTTCTCTAGCTCCTCCATTGGGAGCCCTGTGATCCATCAACTTTCTAAGCACTGCCATGGTACAGCATAAAGTTCGCAGCTGACCTCCTAGTGTGAGTCCCAGTCTAAATGTAGCCATGGGAAAGATAGAAAGTTACTTTCAGGCAGTGCGAACAGGTAGACAGGACGCATGAAATGTTTAGATTGAGCCCCGTCTCTGAGATACCACATCATAGGTATACACACCAACTCCAAAATCTTAAAATACCCCAAATCTGAAGCAGTTCCATGGGTGCTCAGCCTGTGCAAAGCCCAGGGTCTGAGTTTTGTAGATGTGTGTGCAAAGGTGGACACTCTAACTGCTTTGATCACGTCTCTGCTCTCAGAATCTTCCCCCCATTGTTGTTCCTTTTTTATTTTTATTTTTTAGATACATAGCAACTTTTGGTATTGCTATGTGCATCTTACAGAGCTCATGTTTGGCCCAACTGACAGCTCCACTCTGCCCAAGTCAAGTATTTTCCTGTTCATTACATAGACCCGAAAGAGAGCCTTGTTTATTTAGCGTGCCTGCTGGCAGACGTCCTCTGGGCTTTGCCAGTCTCAGTGGATGTCTCTCCCTTTCATAGGATAACGTCATCTTTGAAAGACTCTCAAAGGACTCAAAGTACATGGAGGAGACGCTATGCCATCTGGAATATTTTGCCACAGAAGGTGAGTGAAATTTTGAGATGCTGCCTTGGATCCTGCCGGTGAGATGTCGTGTGCCCGTGGCTGCTGCTCGGGTGGGAGGCGAGCCTTCGGACAGAGGCGTGCGTCTCATAGGACTGACTTGCGTACCCAGACTGGTTTTACAGCTGCTTTCCTTTGTCCCCTCCCACAGCCCGTGACAGTGAGGAAGGAAATGGCAGAGTCCAAACTCAGTTGCCTGTGTTAGACTCTGCCATGTCATAGGTGTCTCTAAAACAGAAGGCAGCCAACCCACAACAATTAGAGTCACAGTTGTCCCTTTCCCCAGATACTCTAGGGGTCATTTCGATGACCTCGTGCTATCACTTGTCCAGGACTTAAGCAGATACCAATCCCCCTGTTCACAGTGAGCAGGGAAGGAACTCTCTGGAAGCCTTTGGATCACGGTGATGTCATCTTTTCCTGGTAGTGAATGTGATGACGAGTGTGTAAGTGCTGACTGCTGCTCTCTCACGGTGGTATGCTTCCGTGTCTAGACACACATGCACGCATGTGAGGGCATGGCTGCCTGAGAGCCAGGCTCTTCCATAACACAACACAATAGGCACTTTATTGATGTCCTGAAATGTGCTCCCTGGCTCCTTCGCTTTCCGACCGCCTGTGGTCCACGCACACATGAGCCACACAGATTCTGTACCTCTCTGCAGTGGGGAATTTACTCGTGGGATCTCATGCACTCCTACATTTACGGGAAGGGCAGTTTGTGTTAGTTTATATGGAGGCATGGGGGAGAGTGTGAGATACTCTTCTCAATGCTACAGCAAGGCACTTGGCGAAGGCTTCCCGAGAAAGAGGGGGTTTATTTTGTCTGGGAGATTGAGGGCACAGTCTATCAATGGTGGGGAGGCATGGTGACAGGAGATGGGGACAGCTTGTTCGAGTTGCAGCTTGGGAAACAGAGTGAGGTGAAGGCTGACTCACACATCTCTCTGCTTCTTATTCAGGGTGGGACATAGGACATAGCCCTTGGAGAGGGGCCACTTATAGTCTGAATGGGCATTCCCACCTGGACCTAGAAACACCCTCCGAGACATGCCCAGATATCGTTTTACTAGACGACTCTACAGCTTATCAAGCTAGCAATCACTATTAACAATTGCAGTAGGCAACTTAAAAGTTTCCCTTTGTCGCTCTGTGAATGTTAAGTTACAGGAACCCAAGAAGCAGGTGGCCTCTTTAATTTTTGAACACACGGACACAAAAGAAGCTGTGTGATAGTGATGTCCCTTAGCCGATGGTGTGCCCCACCACTGACCCGTGACTGTCTTGCAGGCCTGCGGACTCTGTGCGTGGCCTACGCAGACCTTTCTGAGAATGAGTATGAGGAGTGGCTGAAAGTCTATCAAGAGGCCAGCATCATTCTGAAGGACAGAGCCCAGAGGCTGGAAGAGTGTTACGAGATCATTGAGAAGGTAACCATACAAGACTAAGAGTTAGCCCGGGGAAGGATGTCACATTTGTTGAGCAAAGTCTTTGGATAGGAATCCATTTGTTGTCTTGGGATACTGTCATTCTCTCTAGATGTCTTTGTGAACTCTTAGTCAAGAATATCATGACCAAGGAGCAAATTGGGGAAGAAGGGGTTTATTCAGCTTACACTTCCACATTGTTGTCCATCACCAAAGGAAGTCAGGACAGGAACTCACACAGGGTAGGAACTTGGAGGCAGGAGTGGATGCAGAAGCCATGGGGGAATAGTGCTTACTGGCTTGCTTCCCCTGGCTTGCTCAGCTTGCTTTCCTATAGAACCCAAGATGACCAGCTCAGGGATGGCACCACCCACAATGGGCCCTCTCACCTTTGATGACTAGCGGAGAAAATGCCTTACAGCTGGCTCTCATGGAGGCATTTCCTCAAGGGAGGCTCCGTTCTCTGTGATAACTTCAGCTTGCGTCAAGCTAACTCACAAAACTGGCCAGTGCATGGGCTCTCTCAGTGTTTCATCATTCCTTTGCTTTGGGATGTTCTCAGGTTAGGTTATCTGAAAAGTCCGCTGTGAGCCAGGTATAATGAAACCTTAGATATCTGGTCAGAACTAGCATTGGAGGGCTGGAGAGATGGCTTGTTTGTAAAGTACTTGCCTTGTGAGCACAAGTACCTAAGTTCATTCAATCCCCTAAGCCTGAATTTTTTACTAAAAGAGTATGATTGGCACCTGCTGGTGACCCCAGTACTGGAGAGGGTGGAGACAAAAAGTCTCTGGGATTCGAGAGTTAGTTAATGTAATGTATATGCCAAGTTCCAAGCTGTTGAGAGACCCTGTCTCAAAACAAAGGGTAGTGGGAGAATGGCAGCGAAGGAATGACACCTGAGGATGTCCTCTGGCCTGCCTGAGCACACACAGACAGGTAGCTACACACACACACACACACACACACACACACTCTCTCTCTCTCTCTCTCTCTCTCTCTCACTCAGTCACTCATTCACACCAGTATGTAAGCATTACTGATTCTCTAGCTTTGCCTGAGAGTAGACCTAATGTTGGCTTACCCGCTGGGTTCCAGGCATGGAGCCCTGTGCATTCAGGGCAGACACACTGTACCTGTGGATGGCTTCCCACACTTAAATGATGTCCATGCTTCGCCTTTGTTATCCCTTTGCTGCTTGCCTTGGTTTCTGTCTTGGTGGTTTTTTTTTCCTGTGTATTCTAGTTTGTTATGTAATTTTACACTTATTTTAACGCCCCACAGTCTGGAAGCTCAATTTCCATATTTTTGGATCATGCCAGCAACCTCTGAACTACTGTTTTTTTTAGTTTCTATAGTTTGAAAACCATCACCTGCTATCCTTCCTTGTTCCTTCCCTAGCTTGATAATTCCACTTTACTTTGCAGTATTTAGTTTCTGTTTGAAGCATTGGTCCTTGACATGGTTGTGTCCAGGTCAAAGAGTACACGTTCAGTCCAGATTTCACTTGCTCCCCACAATGGAGGGAAGTCAGAGAAGGAACTCAAGGCAGGAACTGAAGCAGAAACCATGGAGGAATGTTGCTTACATGCTTGCTCCCCATGGCTTACACAGCCTGCTTTCCCTAGAACTTGAGGCCACCTGTTCAAGAGTGGCACAGCCTACGGTAACCCTGGCTCTCCCATTCTAATCGTCCATCAAGAAAATGCACCAGAGACCTGCCTACAGGTCAATCTGATGGAGGCATTTTCTCAACTGAGGCTCTTCTTCCCAGGTGACTCTAGGCTGAGTCAAGTTGACAAAAATAAAACGTGGCACCCAGGTACCACAGAGCGACTGATGGGATTGTCTTAAGCAGCTCAATGTGATCGATGATCTGTGAATGTTTCAGACCCAGGTGTGAGTAGCGAGTAAGAACCCTGTCAGGGATGCAGAGCTCCTGTTCTTAAGGATGAACTGTCCCTTAACTGATGGTATTTTTCCGATCTAGAATTTACTGTTACTTGGAGCTACAGCCATCGAAGACCGTCTTCAAGCCGGCGTTCCAGAAACCATAGCCACTCTGCTGAAGGCAGAAATCAAAATCTGGGTGTTGACAGGAGACAAACAAGAAACTGCAATTAATATCGGTAACCAGTTTCCTAAAATTCCCCATGCTGGTTCTTGTAAAAATTTGTGTTCTCTGAGTGTGGGCAGTTTATGGATCTCCCTTTGGTTTCAAAGATCCACCAAGAATCCAATGATACTCATATGGGTTTCTATTCTGCCTATTATAGATGTACAGAAAAGAGCGAGCAAGCGAGAGAGAATACCTGTGATACACCCCATAGATACAAGGAGGTTAAACAGTAAGAAAGGCTCAATTGAGGATGCTTCAATCCCTCTTAGAAGGAGGAAACAAAATGATCAAGGGAAGCTTAGGGAGGGGGTGTGAGAGGGGAGGGGGTGTGAGAGGGGAGGGGAAGTGGAGAGGGGCAGGATCAGGAGAGAGGAGAGAAGCCCAGAGGGCCAGGAGAATGAATGGAAGGAAATATGCAGCTGCCCGGGGTGGGGGCTGGGGGACGACCTCTAGAAAGTTCCAGAGACTTGGGATGGGAGAGGCTTTTGGTTAATTTTAAACCACCTGGGTCTCTGGCATTATTACCTCAGGAGACCTTGCATTTTTATAATAAAATGAATACATAGATTTGTAAAACTTGTGTGCTGGAGCTGTCACAAGTAGTAGTGCATGTTTGCCTGTGCACACAAACCCCCAGCACTGGCAAGAAAGACAAAACAACCCAAGAATTACATAACTCACTTCTTCACTGACGTACTCGGCCCTAGCTCGCTTTAGAGGAGATCATGCTAGAAAGCCTCAGGTCCAGAACTGGTTGTCCTCCGAGCAGGTTCCTCAGGCGGCTGTCCTCACTGCAGTGGAGAGAGGCCTTTCTTCATGCCCTCCTTGTTGGATTCAGCTGTTGGACAGCCTCAGCTGAGGGCAGTACCTTCCCAAGAGGGTGATTTTTATTTTAAAAATAGGTAAATTCCACTAATCGTTTTGTAAAAATCTGAGCTAACTGTTAACCATATGCATTTTAGACTCCCAAACACCTAATGTTCATGGGGAACAGGGAGAGTTTTCACTGAGTCTCTGAGACAGCAAACACTGAGTGTAGATCTGAGCTCCTGTCTGTGACTCACGTGTGTGGTTTTGGACAAGAGTGTGGTGACAGTTCTCTGGGGACCCACTGCTTTTACTGGACACTAAACCTTCAAGCCTATGGCCCTGTGATGTGCCAGTAACTATGTCAAATGAAGGGATGACATTTGCCTCTTGAGTGCTGTTTTTCCATCTATGTCTGTGGGTTGCTCCCTCTCCAATTTTGGCCTTAAACAGAGCTTTCCATGATGCAGCCTATGAGACCTGTTCACAGAGGGTACAGCAAGCTGACTGCTGTCCTGAGGTGATGCTTGCTACCCCTTAGAGTGATTAGAAAAATGTGCTTAACCTGCAAGTGAAAATGGTACCAGGGTCGAGCTCCTCATTTTCTCACGTCCCGAGTGAAATGCATCATTAACGTGTCGTAAAGGTGCAAACTTTAAGCAGGTATCTGAGCATCTTAACGGAAAGACTTGATAGCACTAATACTGAGGAGGAGCCAGGATTTTCCTGCAGCACATCTGGATGTCTATGCTCAACTCCAGCAAAAAAGCACTGGACCAATGCCCAGAGCATGTATGTGTCTTTCCTATTCAATAGCCCTCATCCTGTGGTATCTATCACCTGGGCAATGTTTATGTCAAGGGAACATCATTATTCCTCTTGTTAAAACCAGAAAAGCGTTTTAAAACAAAAAGAAATAAAATATTTTAAAGTCCCCAAATTTAATAGACAAATAAACATGTCATTAAAAAAAAACATGTCAAAATTAAAAACAGGGAGTTAGCACTTAACAGTTCTGTGCAGAGTGGCAGACCAACTTAACTGCACTGCTGGGTAGCTCTGAGGCTCTGAGACTCTGAGGGTGGGTCCCCGGGACCCATTTAATGTTTCACAAATGCTTTCTTCCCTCCTGGAAGTTCTCAGATTAGCTCCAGAAGGAAGGCCTATATTTGATTTTCCCTTACAAAAGGGGGATATTTTGACTAATCGTTCCCCTGTAGACTGGGCTAACTCTTCATCCCTAGGGACCCCCTCCAACTCCGGGCAGCTCAGACTGCTAGAATCCCATGCTCTGTCGCTAATGCAAAAAGATTTACCGAGAAGCCTTTTATTTGAACAACAGCTGCCGAAGCAAGCTGTAATTTTTAAACCCTGGATTTCTGCTTTATTTTATAGTTTGCAATTTAAGCAAAATGCTGTTTGACAACTGAAGGTACACAAGGGCATTACGGAGAGGCCCCCTAAGTACTGTCTTCCCAGCGTGGCAGGAGGAGGGCGATAAATAAGTGGCAAGGCCCGAATGTAAAGAGAAGGCTAAGGGCTTCTGAGGAGAAGCAGATGAGGTTGTTTGGTTTCATTTGGAAAATGAAGTTGGATGGTGCTCAGAAATTTATCATAGGCATCTTGCCCTCAGAAGACCTGGGGCAGCTAACTCGGTTAACTGTGAGCACCCGACCCGAGTTTGCTGCCCTTGGTTTCTAATGGGTTTTGGATGAAATGAGATCAACTCTTGGAGAAGAGCCAGGTAGAGAAGTCTATCCACTCTTGTAAACTGAGGTCTGGCTCTTTAATCCAGAAATCTGTAAGCCAGCCATCTGACTGAGAGTGACCCCACCTCACCCCCAGGGTGACTTCTGGGGTTGACAGCGCACCAGGAAGGCACTTGCTCTCCTCACTGCTGGGTTTGATCAACATGCAGAGAAAGGAAATCTTACAGGCTGTGGATCTTAGAGCAGGATGTGATTTGAAGACAATAAAATAACATTTCACCCTAAAAAACATCACCAAACTAAAAGCATCCAGCTCTCTCTCCCAAGGAGTGCTCCTCTCTGGGGAGAAAGTGGAGAGAAAGCTCATTCCTACACACATCCAAATCTAGATTTCTTTTTATTTATTTGTGTTTGTTTGTTTATCATTTTATTTGTTTACATTTCAAATGATATCCTCCTTCCTGGTTACTCGTCCACCAACCCATTATCCCATCTCTCCTCCCCTTTGCCTCTATGAGGGTGCTCCTCCACCCATTCACCCATTCCCACCTCACACTGCCAGTAGATAGGCATGGTCCCCAGTTGAGGGATGGGGCCACCACGCATCTCAAAAATTTTAACCCAGAAATGTTCCTGTCCGAAGGAAAGACAGGGACAAAAAATGGAACAGAGACTGAAGTATATGCCATCCAGAAACTGCCCCACCTAGGGAATCTATACCGTCTGCAGACACCAACCCCTGACACTATTGCTGATACCAAGAAGTGCTTGCTAACAGGAGCCTGATATGGCTGTTCCAAGCGGTTCTACCAGCACCTGACCAATACAGATGCAGATATTTACAACTAACAGTTGGTCTGAGCCCAGGGACCCCAATGGAAAGACTGAAGGACCAAATCTAGATTGCTATGGAGACATGTTTGAACGATTGGAAAGAAGCTAGCCTTCCTGACTGTACATCCTGGGGTCATAGCAGCACCAGACTGTCATTACCGTGACTCAACATGGTGCCAATCCACAAAAGTGTGTTGTGTTGGAGGGTCTCAATTATTTCCCAGAGAATCTGGTCAATGAATGCCTGCATGCGGATGGATGAAAACCATTGTTAGATACTGTGATGCAAGATTGTCTCATTACTCCAGTAGGAACCAGAAAGTCCAGACAAAGGCCCACCATCTAGAGAGCTAAGGAGCAGAGGGTTTCTCACAGAACCTGGTTCCTGGGCTGCTTTTCCTCAGACATTTAGGCCTCCTCAGGAACCCTTGCCCGTGGAAGTATGTGCTTACCTGGCTATATTCTGTAAGCTTCAAGTTGCACAGACCTTGTCTATAATATTAACTGTTGTTATGTTTTAAATTATCTTCATTTTCAGAAATTCTTCAGTTATTCACCCGTCTCTGTTCTTTTGCTACTCATTTCTTTCTCCTCCTTGGAAATGGACACCACACGTCATGGGGTGTGTGACTCAGGCTGAGTTACTTAATCTCTCTGTACTTCAGTTTGACTTCAAAACAAGTAGTGACTGCCTGAAACACCAGATGTAGGGGAATTAGCATGGTACCTTGAATATCATCAGTTACATTTACTAGTAACTACTGCAGAGCTAACCATGCTTACTGTCTGCCACATGATTAGCATTTTATCATCTGTTCATGCTCTAATGAATTTATTAACTTATGCCCAATTGGAGAATGCACATTCCCCAGCTCCATTGTGTTGCCTGGCAAGCACTAAAGCTGAGCATTGTACAGAAATGAAAGTCTTGTTTGTGTTTGATGTTTGTGTCCCCCCCCCCCTTTTTTTGTGACCAACAGCAACTAAGGTCAGAACCTCTCCCATTAATGTGAACTGGCGTGTCCCAACTTTACCTGGGAATGAGGATTTATCTCCTCTGAAGAAACAGGCTATACACAGTCATTAGCAGTCTGAGCAGGCACCAGAGCTGATTTTTTTTTCAGTAAACTTATAATCATTTTATATGTTAAATGTATGTAATGAGGGTCTTTTAAATTTAAAATAAATTTGTAAGATCATAAGAGTTTAAAAGCTCCCATTGATAGGTAACAAAATCAGGGCTATTGAGGGATGTGAGAGTTGCCTCACATCGCCAACTTAGAAATAAGTTGAGATGAAAATGATTTCCATCCCCATGACTTTAAAATGAAATGAATTCACAGCAGCAGTTTGGTCTCATTAACTCCACATTCATAAGAACAATAAGGCAGACTGGATACGTGGTATTCACTGTGTGCTTGTTTGAGAGATGATTATCCCATGGCAATAAGGAAGTGACATCGGGAGTTCACAAAGGTCTCTTCTGAAATCCCACTTTAGGCTATAACGACAAAATGTTAAGCTTAAAAATTGAATTGCTTCAGTTCCCTCCAACACAGATAGTAAGCATGTAGGATGTGGTCCCCAAAGGCAAGATGGTCATTTGTTCATATAAACCACTGTCTTTTACAAGACACACATATCCTAGAACTTAATTTGACTAAGTTAATTTCTAAGCTATTATGGAAAAAATAAACTTGAAATTAGTGTAATGGTTGGCAGGATAGCTAGTGGTAGAGCACTAGAGTGGAAAGCACTGGCTTCAAACCCAAGCACCATAAAAATAAGTTTTAGGACTGGTGAGGTAAAGGTTCAGTGGGTAAACGTGCTTGCTGGCAGGCCTGGGACTTGAGTTTGATCCCTTGAACCCGCATGATCCAAAGAATAGAGATGGTAGAAGGAGAGAACTGGCTTGTGGGAGTTATCCTCTAATGTGCACATATACACATACCCAACACACACACACACACACACACACACACACACACACACACACACACCATTAAAAAGTTTTAATTGATTTTCAACTTGAAAGCTATTACTGTAGGTAGAGATAGATGTAGACAAACAATTTCCAAGGAAAGTCAAGAATCCCAAATAGAACAAATGTTACCAAATCTATGAGTGAGCTCTTCTGATGCATTTCACTAATGCTGACAGTTAAAACAGGAGCATCCAAAGCCCGAAGCAGCTGGCTGTCACGTTATGAGAATGTGAACACAGTATGGGCATTGGAACGGTGAGACGGTTCCATGTTCCTGCATCCAGAAGCCAGATGTTCAGAAAGCTCTGGGATCTCTTTAACAGGCTCTGAGCCAGGATCCTGAGACCTGGACCCTTTAGGCAGCCTTAACCCTGAATTCTACAATCTGATGTGCTGGGATGCTCACTCTAGATGCCTCTGGTCTTTAGGAACAACTTTAGCTTGAGAAACCTTGGATTACTTCTTTGCATGATTACTACACTTTTTGGATACGGCTCCAGAAATAATATATTTATTAAAAGCTATTGTCTTTGTCTCTAGAGGCTGTCTTCTGGCTGCCTTTGCTAAATTTTTTTTTTTAAATGGCAACCCTGAGTGAAGGTTAGGGTGTATATTCCAAAATGAGTGAAAAAAAATTTTTTTAAACCTACAAAAGTTTTTCTTGGTCTTATTTGAGTTCGGCATGTGTCAGTCAGAGGTAGTAGTTTGTTTTCTAAGAGTCGTGACCTCTCGAGCCCCAGGTAGTTAGCTAGATTTCTTGGACCAGGGATGATCTCCCTCCTGTTGGGTGGGCTTAAGCCTACTTAGACAGCTGTTGGTTGCTGCGATGGATGGGTGCCACTATTACACCTTTAAGGATCTCTTGCTGTGCTGGTCATTGTTCCAGGCCATTGTCGTCCCAGCTGGGTAGGATCATTGATTGTTTCCTTCTCTTGGCAGCTTACACAGTAATTTATGATTTTATAAAATCTAGAGTACAGGAAGGAGGCTTTCAGGTTAGATCCAGCCCGAATCTTCTGAGTTCTCTGTTGGAAGTGTATGGCCTCCAGCAATAGGAACTTATTGCCTTCCACCTCTGAGTGACAACCAAGGGTGGCAGCAGTAGCCTGCATTGTCTCGGGAGCCACTTGGTCTAGCCTTCCCAATAACTCAGAGTTTTCTCATGCACGGTACTGGAGTTTTTGTTAGATAGGCTATATGGCTTTTGTGGGGAAAACTATTAGTCCAAGAGGCACGTGTGTATGTGGTATGTGTGTGTGTGTGTGTGTGTGTGTGTGTGTGTGTGTGTGTGTACATTATACATAATTTAATTTTAGGTAAACATAAAATAATACAATTCTTTGAAGCTTTGTCTGACATTCTTAGTGTGATTTATCTTAGAAAAGTAGTTTGGCTTGAGAACAAGATTGAAGTTGTTGATTCTAATTGGAAAACTTTTGTTTTAAATCTTTGTATTTTTTTTTATTAACTTAAACTGAGGTTCACTTTTTTTTTCCACAAGAATTATCTGGCAACAATATGAAAATGAAAATTTTTTCTATGTATATTTTCTTTTTTCCCCCTGTTTTTTTATTAGGTATTTTCCTCATTTACATTTCCAATGCTATCCCAAAAGTCCCCCATACCAACCCCCCCAATCCCCTACCCACCCACTCCCCCTTTTGGCCCTGGCGTTCCCCTGTACTGGGGCATATAAAGTTTGCAAGTCCAATGGGCCTCTCTTTGCAGTGATGGCCGACTAGGCCATCTTTTGATACATATGCAGCTAGAGACAAGAGCTCCTGGGTACTGGTTAGTTCATAATGTTGTTCCACCTATAGGGCTGCAGTTCCCTTTGGCTCCTTGGGTACTTTCTCTAGCTCCTCCATTGGGGGCCGTGTGACCCATCCAATTTTTTAAATGGAGACTGCATTGATCTTTTGGCAGGAGCACGACTCCCTTGCTATGCCAGTATTCCTGAAACAGGAGAGAATTATCAGCTTTAGAAAGAAAGGGTGATATGGTTTGTGCAGTAGCCATGCTAACCAGGAGAACATATTCCATTTATCTCCTTGGTCTGCTGTTATTTTAGGTATACCAGGATTTATCTTAATGCTATGCAAGAATAGCCAGAATAAATTTAAAAATCTATAGGAAGTTGGCAAGTACTTATTTTAGCCATTAGTTATTAAGACCTTATGGGCACCAGGCGGTGGTAGCGCACACCTTTAATTCCAGCACTTGGGAGGCAGAGGCAGGTGGATTTCTGAGTTCAAGGCCAGCCTGGTCTACAAAAGTGAGTTCCAGGACAGCCAGGGCTACACAAAGAAACCCTGTATCAAACAAACAAACAAACAAACAAAAACAACAACAACAACAACAAAAAACCTTATCAGTTAGTTCTCTTCAAGCTATTTACAAGGAAGTCTGCTTAGGTTTGTGCCCCTAGGTGATTAAGTAGACCTAAGAAGGGAGATTGTAAGATGGGTGTCTGCATATGTGTGTAACCTCAGCTTCAAGTGGGGTGGAGACAGGAGGATGACTGGGCTTAGGGGCTTCCAGCCTGACTGAGAAAACATGGGCTCCAGGTTCAGGGGAAGACCCTGCCTCAAAGAAATGGGAGGAGCAGGGTAGAGGAGGACAGCAGAAGCCATTTTCTGACTTTCACTTGAGAGCACAGGTTGGGTACCGCACACACATGTGTGTGTACACACATCTCACTCTCTCTTTCTGTCACACACACACACACAAATAAAAAAATCAATAAATCTTCAAATAGAGGAGAAGTTGTATCTGCCACTGAAAACTTAGTAATTCACAGAAAGATGAAAGTTCACACGCTGTCCCTTCTCCATTTCAGGGTATTCCTGTCGGTTGGTGTCGCAGAACATGGCCCTTATCCTATTGAAGGAGGACTCTTTAGATGTAAGTAGTTTCTCTAATGTTATATCAAGACATAGCTGTATTAACTTATGTACTGTAATTATTAATCTCTCTGCTTTTGTTCAAAACAACTGTAAACTACTGTGTTTAGTCTGGCTTTATGAATGAAAAGCCATAAAGTCTCACCTCTAAACATGGAATTGTTGTGGGCTTAGAATATTACCTCCTGGCAATATTGTACTCACGTGGGACTGAACATTTCAAGTGGGTCACTTTTGATCTTCTTTGGCATTGTTAACTATGAGGTTTTATATGAAAGAGTGGCACCTATGATTTCCATGACGTGGTAATGGCTGATTCAGAGGAGGTTCCTAGGGTGTTCCTCATGGTAGATGCCTCCCACTACAGCTAACAATCAAGTGCTGGTTGTTACTTAGATTTATGTAGCAACAGGATACAGGTCCACTTAATTCTCCAACACCAGATGCCAATAGATCATGGAGAATGGAACACTTTGGCTGCTGGAGTATTTTTATGGGCAAGCATATTCCTGGCTGTGCTAGCTGGTTTTATGTCGACTTGATGCAAGCTTCAGCCACTTAGAGAAAAGGAAGCCTCGACTGAGAAAATTCCTCCAAAAGATGGGGCTGTAGCAAAGTCTGCAGGACATTTTCTTAGTTAGCGATGGATGGGCTGGCAGCTTATTGTTGGGTGTGCCACCACTGAGTAGGTAGTCCCAAGTTTCTATAAGAGAGCAGGCTAAGCAATCCATGAGGAGCAAGCCAGAAAGCAGCACTCCTCTATGGCCTCTGCATCAGTTCCTGCCCCCAGGTTCCTGTCCTATTTGAGTTCCTGTGCTGACTTCCTTTGATGATGGACAGTGATGTAGAAGTGTAAGCTAAACAAACCCTTTTCCTCCCCAATTTGCTTTTGGTTACGATGGTTCATCACAGCAATAGTAACCCTAACTAAGATGCTGGGTTACCACTCCCCTAGAAGACAGCAATGGGGACTGATCAATGGTAACCAGTGACTTGGTAAAGCTGTTTAACAGGAAAATATTAGTGAAATAGAAGATTGCATTTGTCCATATTTCCAGCGGGTTCTGGAGGTACCCACAGTCCCTCTTTCAGGTGGTATATTTAATACCAGTGTTGGGAGCAGCGACTGGGCTGATCACACTTTGAAAGAGAGGATACACAGTCTGGAGCTCCTGTTTGTGAAAACTTTGGAGACTCCCTACTGTGAAGACCAGCTCTCTTTACTCCCTCAGGGTCTCATGGGTAGGCTGCTGAGCCCTGGCTCAATGTTGAGCCCAGGATATCACCGGCAAGATGCCAACCTCGCACTGAACACTTCAGGGTGCTTCTCTGCAAGGCTTGTTTTTGTTGTCTGAGTAAAGCATCTTGTTACTCGTACCTTGCTCAGCTTGTAAATAGAAAAGGTTCATTTGGCCCACTGTGCAGGGTGGGGGTGTTATGTGGCCCCTACAGCTGGCTTCCTCATTGCTTTGGGGCTGTGTCAAGGCAGAACATTAGTGGGACCATGGGGTGGAGTAACATTACTCACCTCAGAGCCAGAAAGCCAGAAAAGTCAAAGAGATGATGCCTGAGGCCCATAATCCCCATGAGGGCGTGTTTGTGGTGACTCGAAGACCTTTTATTAGGTTTCACCTCTTAGAGGTTTCTCCACCTGCCAGTGACACCACCCTGGGGACCAAGCCATGAGCACAGGGGTCTTTGTGGAACATTCAGCAACCAACCAAACTATATGTAAGAAGCCTGTGGTCTGAGGTCATGCCTTATCTCCTGGATGAACCTCTTACCTTCTCTGGAGCACTAAGGAGACCTTCCTGGGACACCATGTCCCGATGTCCCCAGCACTCCCTAGTGCACATGTCTATTTTACTTTTAATGACTGGAGATGTGCTGTGTGTGTACACACATGTTCACGTTGTAAAATAAGCCATGAGCATTTTGACATACAGCTCAGTGACATTAAGAACACTCACAGCCAGACGTGGTGGTGCACGCCTTTAATCCCAGCACTTGGGAGGCAGAGGCAGGTGGATTTCTGAGTTCTAGGCCAGCCTGGTCTACAAAGTGAGTTCCAGGACAGCCAGGGCTACACAGGAAAACCCTGTCTTGAAAAACCAAAAACCAAACCAAAACAACAACAACAAAATCACTCACATTGTTGTGTAACCGTTGCCCCCATTCATGTCCAGAGATCCTTTCTGCATTCTAGACTAAAATTCTGTGCCTGTTAAGTAACATCTTCTGAGCTGAAGAGATGGTTTTGTGGGAAAGAGAGCCCAACGTGCACGCATGAGGCCTTGAGATCCACTTTAGGTGACTTGTTCATAAATAAAGGGGAATTACTACAGTTTTGGATAGAGGAAGTATAAACCTTGGGAATGTGAGTAGACAGCTGTACTTACGAAATCTAAAGCAGCTGAGTTCGTGGAGAGCAGAGGCCCGGGGAGGTAAGTGATGCTGCTGTGTGACAGTGACTGGCAAGAGCGAAATCACAGGCAGAGAGAGGACAAGGGAGTCCTGGTGTCTGACTACACAGAGAGAGGGTGACCATAGACACTAGTGATGTAGCCTATCATTCAGAAGGGCTAAAGGAGAGGATTATGAATGTTTTCACTGCAAAGCGAAGGCATTTGCTGCAAGGGACAGCGCACAGACCCTAAGCTGAGCCTGCCCACACATCCTAAGCTGAGCCTGCCCACAGACCCTAAGCTGAGCCTGCCCACACATCCTAAGCTGAGCCTGCCCACGGATCCTAAGCTGAGCCTGCCCACAGACCCTAAGCTGAGCCTGCCCACAGACCCTAAGCTGAGCCTGCCCACAGACCCTAAGCTGAGCCTGCCCACAGACCCTAAGCTGAGCCTGCCCACAGACCCTAAGCTGAGCCTGCCCACACATCCTAAGCTGAGCCTGCCCACAGACCCTAAGCTGAGCCTGCCCACAGACCCTAAGCTGAGCCTGCCCACAGATCCTAAGCCGAGCCTGCCCACGGATCCTAAGCCGAGCCTGCCCACACATCCTAAACTGAGCCTGCCCACACATCCTAAGCTGAGCCTGCCCACAGATCCTAAGCTGAGCCTGCCCACACATCCTAAGCTGAGCCTGCCCACAGACCCTAAGCTGAGCCTGCCCACAGACCCTAAGCTGAGCCTGCCCACAGACCCTAAGCTGAGCCTGCCCACACATCCTAAGCTGAGCCTGCCCACAGATCCTAAGCTGAGCCTGCCCACAGATCCTAAGCTGAGCCTGCCCACACATCCTAAGCTGAGCCTGCCCACAGACCCTAAGCTGAGCCTGCCCACAGACCCTAAGCTGAGCCTGCCCACAGATCCTAAGCTGAGCCTGCCCACACATCCTAAGCTGAGCCTGCCCACAGATCCTAAACTGAGCCTGCCCACACATCCTAAGCTTAGCCTGCCCACAGACCCTAAGCTGAGCCTGCCCACGGATCCTAAGCTGAGCCTGCCCACAGACCCTAAGCTGAGCCTGCCCACAGACCCTAAGCTGAGCCTGCCCACACATCCTAAGCTGAGCCTGCCCACACATCCTAAGCTGAGCCTGCCCACGGATCCTAAGCTGAGCCTGCCCACAGACCCTAAGCTGAGCCTGCCCACAGACCCTAAGCTGAGCCTGCCCACAGACCCTAAGCTGAGCCTGCCCACACATCCTAAGCTGAGCCTGCCCACACATCCTAAGCTGAGCCTGCCCACGGATCCTAAGCTGAGCCTACCCACAGACCCTAAGCTGAGCCTGCCCACAGACCCTAAGCTGAGCCTGCCCACACATCCTAAGCTGAGCCTGCCCACAGACCCTAAGCTGAGCCTGCCCACACATCGTAAGCTTAGCCTGCCCACAGACCCTAAGCTGAGCCTGCCCACGGATCCTAAGCCGAGCCTGCCCACACATCCTAAACTGAGCCTGCCCACACATCCTAAGCTGAGCCTGCCCACAGATCCTAAGCTGAGCCTGCCCACACATCCTAAGCTGAGCCTGCCCACACATCCTAAGCTGAGCCTGCCCACAGACCCTAAGCTGAGCCTGCCCACAGACCCTAAGCTGAGCCTGCCCACGGATCCTAAGCTGAGCCTGCCCACAGACCCTAAGCTGAGCCTGCCCACAGACCCTAAGCTGAGCCTGCCCATACATCCTAAGCTGAGCCTGCCCACAGATCCTAAGCTGAGCCTGCTCACGGATCCTAAGCTGAGCCTGCCCACGGATCCTAAGCTGAGCCTGCCCACAGACCCTAAACTGAGCCTGCCCACACATCCTAAGCTGAGCCTGCCCACAGATCCTAAGCTGAGCCTGCCTACACATTCTAAGCTGAGCCTGCCCACGGATCCTAAGCTGAGCCTGCCCACACATCCTAAACTGAGCCTGCCCACACATCCTAAGCTGAGCCTGCCCACAGATCCTAAGCTGAGCCTGCCCACACATCCTAAGCTGAGCCTGCCCACACATCTTAAGCTGAGCCTGCCCACGGATCCTAAGCTGAGCCTACCCACAGACCCTAAGCTGAGCCTGCCCACAGACCCTAAGCTGAGCCTGCCCACAGACCCTAAGCTGAGCCTGCGCACAGACCCTAAGCTGAGCCTGCTCACAGACCCTAAGCTGAGCTTGCCCACAGACCCTAAGCTGAGCCTGCCCACAGACCCTAAGCTGAGCCTGCCCACACATCCTAAGCTGAGCCTGCCCACACATCCTAAGCTGAGCCTGCCCACGTATCCTAAGCTGAGCCTACCCACAGACCCTAAGCTGAGCCTGCCCACAGACCCTAAGCTGAGCCTGCCCACAGACCCTAAGCTGAGCCTGCCCACAGACCCTAAGCTGAGCTTGCCCACAGACCCTAAGCTGAGCCTGCCCACAGACCCTAAGCTGAGCCTGCCCACACATCCTAAGCTGAGCCTGCCCACACATCCTAAGCTGAGCCTGCCCACGTATCCTAAGCTGAGCCTACCCACAGACCCTAAGCTGAGCCTGCCCACAGACCCTAAGCTGAGCCTGCCCACAGACCCTAAGCTGAGCCTGCCCACGGATCCTAAGCTGAGCCTGCCCACAGACCCTAAGCTGAGCCTGCCCACAGACCCTAAGCTGAGCCTGCCCACAGACCCTAAGCTGAGCCTGCCCACACATCCTAAGCTGAGCCTGCCCACAGACCCTAAGCTGAGCCTGCCCACAGACCCTAAGCTGAGCCTGCCCACAGACCCTAAGCTGAGCCTGCCCACAGACCCTAAGCTGAGCCTGCCCACACATCCTAAGCTGAGCCTGCCCACAGACCCTAAGCTGAGCCTGCCCACAGACCCTAAGCTGAGCCTGCCCACAGATCCTAAGCTGAGCCTGCCCACGGATCCTAAGCTGAGCCTGCCCACACATCCTAAACTGAGCCTGCCCACACATCCTAAGCTGAGCCTGCCCACAGATCCTAAGCTGAGCCTGCCCACACATCCTAAGCTGAGCCTGCCCACAGACCCTAAGCTGAGCCTGCCCACAGACCCTAAGCTGAGCCTGCCCACAGACCCTAAGCTGAGCCTGCCCACACATCCTAAGCTGAGCCTGCCCACGGATCCTAAGCTGAGCCTGCCCACGGATCCTAAGCTGAGCCTGCCCACAGACCCTAAGCTGAGCCTGCCCACAGACCCTAAGCTGAGCCTGCCCACAGACCCTAAGCTGAGCCTGCCCACAGACCCTAAGCTGAGCCTGCCCACAGACCCTAAGCTGAGCCTGCCCACACATCCTAAGCTGAGCCTGCCCACAGACCCTAAGCTGAGCCTGCCCACAGACCCTAAGCTGAGCCTGCCCACGGATCCTAAGCTGAGCCTGCCCACAGACCCTAAGCTGAGCCTGCCCACAGACCCTAAGCTGAGCCTGCCCATACATCCTAAGCTGAGCCTGCCCACAGATCCTAAGCTGAGCCTGCTCACGGATCCTAAACTGAGCCTGCCCAAGGATCCTAAGCTGAGCCTGCCCACAGACCCTAAACTGAGCCTGCCCACACATCCTAAGCTGAGCCTGCCCACAGATCCTAAGCTGAGCCTGCCTACACATTCTAAGCTGAGCCTGCCCACGGATCCTAAGCTGAGCCTGCCCACACATCCTAAACTGAGCCTGCCCACACATCCTAAGCTGAGCCTGCCCACAGATCCTAAGCTGAGCCTGCCCACACATCCTAAGCTGAGCCTGCCCACAGATCCTAAGCTGAGCCTGCCCACAGATCCTAAGCTGAGCCTGCCCACAGATCCTAAGCTGAGCCTGCCCACGGATCCTAAGCTGAGCCTGCCCACAGACCCTAAGCTGAGCCTCACAGTGTTTATAGTACCGAAGAGCTGCACAGTTCCTCATAATGACACTCGTTGCCCTTTCTCAAACCTCTTGATCTGAAGCTAAAGGTATAGTGGCAGAAATGGAGTTTGAATACACGTCTCTAGCTGTGTGGAGCCTGACCAAATTCCCTGTGTTGTGCGGTCGTAGGGTCAGCCATGACTGTTGGTGGTTGCCGCTGACCCTGTTTCTGTTTGAATGGATTGTTCTTAGTATGAAGGTGGTCTTGACTGTGTGGCTTAGGAACACTGTTAAGAACAGTACATTGTCAGGTGAGACCAGAGCTGTCTAAGGGAGAGCAGTCATGTGAGCTTACCCTGGCTCTGCCCCTCATAGAAAGTCCTGCCTCCTCCATCTGGCTGGCTGGCTGGTGTAGCTCTGCTTAAATTTATCAACCTGTTGGAGAGTTCTAAGCTCCAACCAACCTAACTTTTATTTGGTCTTAACATACTTTGTTCAGACCAGGGACTTAACTTTTAAAACAGTATGAAACAAGATGACTAGAAGAATCACGTGTTAGTGAAACCTGAAAGGTCTCTAACCACTCTCTTTTCCTCTCTCCTCCTTCCCTTTCCTTTTCTTGAAAGAGTGAGTCTCACTGTGTAGTCAAGACTGGCTAGGAGGGAGCAGGAGAGGTGCTTCAGTGCTTTGGGAGACTGGATGCTCTTCCAGAGGACCCAGGTTCAATTCCTAATACCCACGTGGAGGCTCACAGCTACCTATAGCTTTAGTCCCAAGGGATCCAACACACTTTGTGGACTCCGTAGGCACTGTGTGCACCTGTGTATGGACTTCCACCCAGGCAGACTCATACACATAAAATAAAAATGAAGAAATCTTAAAAAAAAATACTAGCCAGGGATGTTGCTGTTTAACTAAGTGTGCCTTGGAACCCATGATGCTCCTTGCCTTAGCCTAGTGAGTGCTGGGCTTCCCAGCTTGTGTCTCTGTGCTGACCACTGCAGTAGTTGCTAACCACATGTGGTAAATAATCACTGGCAACATGACTAGGTCATGAGAACTATCAATTGCAAGTAATCTGGATTTCAATAGAGTTTTGTGGCTGCTGGCCCCCATGCTGAGTGGCACAGGTACAGGTAATTCAGAGTCCCTTTGTGCAGAGGTCCAACCAAGTGCCAAATGCACTCATCTGATTCTGTAAAGGTTTATTGGAGAATAGCTGTGCATACCTGTTGATGTCCTGTCAGTGACAGTTGCTGTGCTGCCAGGGCAGTGACCACCCACGAGCAGATATGCTGAAAGTCACTGTTCTTTACAGAGTTCACCAACCTGGCTATGCCTGGCAAGTAAAAGGGCCCCTGATTGTAAGCACATAGCTCAATTTCCCCTGTATTCTAAAGCAGTGATTTCAAGAGTTCAAATGAATTCTTGGTGAAAAGGGATCTGTGCTAATTTGGGGAAATGTAAGGCCCTGACTATAAGGAGAGTCCTCTACTTAAGGAATTTGTAGGCAATTGTTTAGGAAAAAAATGTGTAACTTTCAAAATCAGGCTTGAAGGAGGAGAAAGAAGAGAGCAAATGTGCAGCTGTAGAGACGTGGGGCCGTGGTGGCCCACAGTGAAGAGGAACCGCAATTCCTGGGATGGTGAATATGGAACCATTTTATAGGTTACCTAAAGAACAGAGAACCCCAACTTTTGATACTGTTGCCCAGAAACAGAGAAAGCATCACTACTTTCTAATACGATTTGATGCTGTTATCACCTTCAGGTCCATACCAATAGAGGCAGAGCAACAAAGAAAACTTTCAGATTAATCTCAGCAATGAAGAAAAAAATTCCTTAATATAGAATTGGCAAACCAAGTCCTGTAGAGGAAAGAAGATATATTATGCTTACATAAGCATGCACCTTCTTTTCTAAATGTATTGTGTATTTCACTTAGGAAAAATCCTTTAATTTAAAAAAAAGTTATTAACATAGAAAAAATATGAAATAATGTCACTTGATGTAGGGGAAAAAGCAGCACTTTTTTATGGCTAAACACCAAGAGACAATCCTGGCAGGCATAAACCCTATTAAGCTAATGTAGTACCTGTGAAGACCTAATGCACCCACCACCCCTCAAAGCTTATGGGG
Organism: Mus musculus; assembly: GCF_000001635.26. Classification (NCBI taxonomy): domain Eukaryota; kingdom Metazoa; phylum Chordata; class Mammalia; order Rodentia; family Muridae; genus Mus; species Mus musculus. The sequence continues at coordinate 59,989,593 of NC_000080.6, read as the reverse complement.
AAGTGATAGTATAGTTCTTTGGGAACGCAATGATGACACAGGCATGTCCCCGCCATGTTCCTTTTAGCAGTATACTGCAGATACCTGAGCCATTTATAATGGGAGGTGTGTAGGCCATGCATATTTAAACCATCACACATGCCAATGAAATATTTGAGATCTCCTTGTGCAGTGTGCGTGCCTGGTTCATATTTTTTTTGTCATTTATTTTTTTTTCAGGCAGTTGTATTAGCTCTAGAGAGTGTTTGGTATTTAAAACCCGGTGGTAGATCTTTTAGAGGTTCTCTACTTTTCAAGTCTTCCTAAGTGCTGCATAGGCAGGCATCTCTCTGGTTCCCATCTAGAAGCAGGAAGGAGCCACTCGAATGTCTTCAGTACAGCTAGACATGCTCAATTCCTATCCAGTGTGGTATGCCACTCTCACTTGTCCAAGAGTATCCTTTGTCCCATGTCATCAGTGACAGAGCCTAGGACATCACGAATACATGCCAGGATTCTCGGACACTTGCCTACACCATCTTCTAATGAGAGTGCCCTCTGGCGGTGGAGGGGAAGTTCCCAGGGGGTCACTTCCCCTGCTAGCAGGTCATTTCCCTCTAATTGATAGTGAGTCTGCTGGGCTGTGTAAAGAATGACATTGTCAACAATTGAAACATCACTCCTCTTTTAAGTACCTTGGATTTTGTGTGTCCTGACGCCCTTTTTGATGGCTACTGTGTGCTGGTGTGTGGTTGTGGTCATTTGTAGAGCAGTTCTTTCTTTCCCAGATGATAGCCTGGATTCTTTCCTCATTCTGTTCTTTCATAAGCAGCCAAGGAAAATGAAAGTTTGAGAGTGGCATTTATTGGAGGCCAGTTCATTCCGGTTCCCCAGGTCCCTCGCCATCTTCTGCTTAGGGAAACCTAGAGCAATGACAGCAATCTGAAGGTGCTTTGCATCTGAGACATTCACTTTTTATGCTTCAATCATAAGCCCCAGGAAGCTAGTTTTATTTATTTTTAATTAGCCAAGTCTAATAGGTCGAGTTGGGTCACAGGCCACGAATCTTGATGTCAGATCCATAAGCATGTGGCTCCCATTGAATGTAATGAGGGCCCCTTGACTCTTCCCGCAGCTGCTGCCCGGCCTCCAGCGAGGACCAGGCTCCAGGGGGGTGCAGGTGGATTTTAAGCAAACATGTAGAGATTAAATAACTAATTGGAAATGATTTTGCAGAATAAAGCTGAAGTCTGCTGTATCCTGAAAAGGAAATTATGGAAGACATGCAAATAGCTTACTGTTCATTTTAATTAGAGCTTGAGTAGAAGAAAAGAGTCAACTGATAAATCGCCACCTGAAAACCCTGGGCATTTGTATAAGAACGGCAGAGGCCGTGATGTCAAACAGGATGGAGAAAAGGTTTCATTTCCTCTATTTTAATTAGTTTGACTCTAGTCATATTGAGAGTTATTACCTAGAGGCCATATGCAGTTGTTAAAAAGTATACTCTAATAGATTTTGTCTTTTTTTTTCTTCACAAGCCATTTGCAAAAGTGAACATTGTGTTTTAACTCCAGGAGTTGATTTTTTAAAAAAAATTTTACACTTATTTTATGACTCTGTGTGTATGACTGGCATTGAGTAGTTTGCACTTTTAGTCATATCCTTTGAGAGCTGACAGGGTTATTTTATGAACAGGGTGCAACCTGGACAGTTTGACAGAACAGTAGTGAAAACTTGAGGGCCTGACAGCTCTTCAGGAGCAGAGACACCAGCTCCTCTCTTGCTGACCCTTCCTCCTTAAAGGTCTTGATTTGGCCTTTTTTTTTTTTAATAGTGATCGAATTTATAGGTCACTATTACTGATTAGCTTTCGCCCAGAGTTCCATAGTGTGATCTATCGACATTGCCACCATTTAATTTCTCCCCTTTGGTCTTTTCTTTCTTAACACTGAGTTGGAAAAGTTAGAGCAGTTCTGGAGACAGGGGTAGGAACCAGCCCGCCCTGTGCTTTCCCTCTCAAGGGTCTTTCATCTTACACACACCATGTTCAGGGAAGAACGCAGAGTGAGGAGGCCGTGAGCTCTTTGGATGGGGTACACGCACATTTGGACTTAATGTTGTCTGTTTAATGTATGGCTGCTGCCGCCTGAAGACTTCCTATTGATGGTAACGTGTACAGTTCCATGTTAGTGAGCTGGGAGGCCATAGAATTATTGGTCTGTAAATTATGTACACGTTCCTAACATGTAAGCATGTGGGTCATGAAACGTTCCTACAGAAGTGTGTTTAAGAATTGAAAGACCATGCATTTGAATGCATAAGGTGGCAATTTCAGAGAAGAGTTCTCACTGTGCTCAAGAATTTAAGATATTGATGGCCCAAGTGATTTGCTGTAAGGTAGATTTCTGGTTTCGCTTATCCACATTTATAACTTAAATTTAGAGTTTATAGCTTAAACTCTAGGTATAAACTCTAGTGACTCCTGTTACTGTGGCCAAGGTTTGGTCTTGGCTTCCCATGGTACTAGATACACTTTCCCCTTTGTGGGCTGATACAATTTTACTAGGAAAAGAAAAGGTAGCGGCTGGGGAGGCGACCTAAGCCACAGCAGCAGCGGTCGCCATCTTGGTCCGGGACCCGCCGAACTTAGGAAATTAGTCTGAACAGGTGAGAGGGTGCGCCAGAGAACCTGACAGCTTCTGGAACAGGCGGAAGCACAGAGGCGCTGAGGCAGCACCCTTTGTGGGCCGGGGACAGCCAGCCACCGTCCGGACCGGAGGACAGGTGCCCGCCCGGCTGGGGAGGCGGCCTAAGCCACAGCAGCAGCGGTCGCCATCTTGGTCCCGGGACTCCAAGGAACTTAGGAATTTAGTCTGAACAGGTGAGAGTCTGTACCACCTGGGAACTGCCAAAGCAACACACTGTCTGAGAAAGGTCCTGTTTTGGGCCTTCTTCTTCGGCCAGGAGGAGGTCCAAATACAGGATATCTGCGCACCTTCCCTGTAAGAGAGCTTGCCAGCAGAGAGTGCTCTGAGCACTGAAACTCAGAGGAGAGAATCTGTCTCCCAGGTCTGCTGATAGACGGTAACAGAATCACCAGAAGAACAATCTCTAAACAGAGTCAACTATAACTACTAACTCCAGAGATTACCAGATGGCGAAAGGTAAACGGAGGAATCTTACTAACAGGAACCAAGACCACTCACCATCACCAGAACCCAGCACACCCACTTCGCCCAGTCCAGGGAACCCCAACACACCTGAGAACCTAGACCTAGATTTAAAAGCATATCTCATGATGATGGTAGAGGACATCAAGAAGGACTTTAATAAATCACTTAAAGAAATACAGGAGAACACTGCTAAAGAGTTACAAGTCCTTAAAGAAAAACAGGAAAACACAATCAAACAGGTAGAAGTCCTTACAGAAAAAGAGGAAAAAACATACAAACAGGTGATGGAAATGAACAAAACCATACTAGACCTAAAAAGGGAAGTAGACACAATAAAGAAAACTCAAAGCGAGGCAACACTAGAGATAGAAACCCTAGGAAAGAAATCTGGAACCATAGATTTGAGCATCAGCAACAGAATACAAGAGATGGAAGAGAGAATCTCAGGTGCAGAAGATTCCATAGAGAACATCGGCACAACAATCAAAGAAAATGGAAAATGCAAAAAGATCCTAACTCAAAATATCCAGGAAATCCAGGACACAATAAGAAGACCAAACGTACGGATAATAGGAGTGGATGAGAATGAAGATTTTCAACTCAAAGGTCCAGCAAACATCTTCAACAAAATTATTGAAGAAAACTTCCCAAATCTAAAGAATGAGATGCATATGAACATACAAGAAGCCTACAGAACTCCAAATAGACTGGACCAGAAAAGAAATTCCTCCCGACACATAATAATCAGAACATCAAATGCACTAAATAAAGATAGAATACTAAAAGCAGTAAGGGAAAAAGGTCAAGTAACATATAAAGGCAAGCCTATCAGAATTACACCAGATTTTTCACCAGAGACTATGAAAGCCAGAAGAGCCTGGACAGATGTTATACAGACACTAAGAGAACACAAACTGCAGCCCAGGCTACTATACCCAGCCAAACTCTCAATTATCATAGAGGGAGAAACCAAGGTATTCCACGACAAAACCAAATTCACGCATTATCTCTCCACGAATCCAGCCCTTCAAAGGATAATAACAGAAAAAAACCAATACAAGAACGGGAACAACGCCCTAGAAAAAACAAGAAGGTAATCCCTCAACAAACCTAAAAGAAGACAGCCACAAGAACAGAATGCCACCTTTAACAACTAAAATAACAGGAAGCAACAATTACGTTTCCTTAATATCTCTTAACATCAATGGTCTCAACTCGCCAATAAAAAGACATAGACTAACAAACTGGCTACACAAACAAGACCCAACATTTTGCTGCTTACAGGAAACTCATCTCAGAGAAAAAGATAGACACTACCTCAGAATGAAAGGCTGGAAAACAATTTTCCAAGCAAATGGTATGAAGAAACAAGCAGGAGTAGCCATCCTAATATCTGATAAGATTGACTTCCAACCCAAAGTCATCAAAAAAGACAAGGAGGGACACTTCATTCTCATCAAAGGTAAAATCCTCCAAGAGGAACTCTCAATTCTGAATATCTATGCTCCAAATACAAGAGCAGCCACATTCACTAAAGAAACTTTAGTAAAGCTCAAAGCACACATTGCGCCTCACACAATAATAGTGGGAGACTTCAACACACCACTTTCACCAATGGACAGATCATGGAAACAGAAACTAAACAGGGACACACTGAAACTAACAGAAGTGATGAAACAAATGGATCTGACAGATATCTACAGAACATTTTATCCTAAAACAAAAGGATATACCTTCTTCTCAGCACCTCATGGTACCTTCTCCAAAATTGACCACATAATAGGTCACAAATCAGGCCTCAACAGATTCAAAAATATTGAAATTGTCCCATGTATCCTATCAGATCACCATGCACTAAGGCTGATCTTCAATAACAAAATAAATAACAGAAAGCCAACATTCACATGGAAACTGAACAACACTCTTCTCAATGATACCTTGGTCAAGGAAGGAATAAAGAAAGAAATTAAAGACTTTTTAGAGTTTAATGAAAATGAAGCCACAACGTACCCAAACCTTTGGGACACAATGAAAGCATTTCTAAGAGGGAAACTCATAGCTATGAGTGCCTTCAAGAAAAAACGGGAGAGAGCACATACTAGCAGCTTGACAACACATCTAAAAGCTCTAGAAAAAAAGGAAGCAAATTCACCCAAGAGGAGCAGACGGCAGGAAATAATCAAACTCAGGGGTGAAATCAACCAAGTGGAAACAAGAAGAACTATTCAAAGAATTAACCAAACGAGGAGTTGGTTCTTTGAGAAAATCAACAAGATAGATAAACCCTTAGCTAGACTCACTAAAGGGCACAGGGACAAAATCCTAATTAACAAAATCAGAAATGAAAAGGGAGACATAACAACAGATCCTGAAGAAATCCAAAACACCATCAGATCCTTCTACAAAAGGCTATACTCAACAAAACTGGAAAACCTGGACGAAATGGACAAATTTCTGGACAGATACCAGGTACCAAAGTTGAATCAGGATCAAGTTGACCTTCTAAACAGTCCCATATCCCCTAAAGAAATAGAAGCAGTTATTAATAGTCTCCCAGCCAAAAAAAGCCCAGGACCAGACGGGTTTAGTGCAGAGTTCTATCAGACCTTCAAAGAAGATCTAACTCCAGTTCTGCACAAACTTTTTCACAAGATAGAAGTAGAAGGTATTCTACCCAACTCATTTTATGAAGCCACTATTACTCTGATACCTAAACCACAGAAAGATCCAACAAAGATAGAGAACTTCAGACCAATTTCTCTTATGAACATCGATGCAAAAATTCTTAATAAAATTCTCGCTAACCGAATCCAAGAACACATTAAAGCAATCATCCATCCTGACCAAGTAGGTTTTATTCCAGGGATGCAGGGATGGTTTAATATACGAAAATCCATCAATGTAATCCATTATATAAACAAACTCAAAGACAAAAACCACATGATCATCTCGTTAGATGCAGAAAAAGCATTTGACAAGATCCAACACCCATTCATGATAAAAGTTCTGGAAAGATCAGGAATTCAAGGCCAATACCTAAACATGATAAAAGCAATCTACAGCAAACCAGTAGCCAACATCAAAGTAAATGGAGAGAAGCTGGAAGCAATCCCACTAAAATCAGGGACTAGACAAGGCTGCCCACTTTCTCCCTACCTTTTCAACATAGTACTTGAAGTATTAGCCAGAGCAATTCGACAACAAAAGGAGATCAAGGGGATACAAATTGGAAAAGAGGAAGTCAAAATATCACTTTTTGCAGATGATATGATAGTATATATAAGTGACCCTAAAAATTCCAACAGAGAACTCCTAAACCTGATAAACAGCTTCGGTGAAGTAGCTGGATATAAAATTAACTCAAACAAGTCAATGGCCTTTCTCTACACAAAGAATAAACAGGCTGAGAAAGAAATTAGGGAAACAACACCCTTCTCAATAGCCACAAATAATATAAAATATCTCGGCGTGACTCTAACGAAGGAAGTGAAAGATCTGTATGATAAAAACTTCAAGTCCCTGAAGAAAGAAATTAAAGAAGATCTCAGAAGATGGAAAGATCTCCCATGCTCATGGATTGGCAGGACCAACATTGTAAAAATGGCTATCTTGCCAAAAGCAATCTACAGATTCAATGCAATCCCCATTAAAATTCCAACTCAATTCTTCAACGAATTAGAAGGAGCAATTTGCAAATTCATCTGGAATAACAAAAAACCGAGGATAGCAAAAACTCTTCTCAAGGATAAAAGAACCTCTGGTGGAATCACCATGCCTGACCTAAAGCTTTACTACAGAGCAATTGTGATAAAAACTGCATGGTACTGGTATAGAGACAGACAAGTGGACCAATGGAATAGAATTGAAGACCCAGAAATGAACCCACACACCTATGGTCACTTGATCTTCGACAAGGGAGCCAAAACCATCCAGTGGAAGAAAGACAGCATTTTCAACAATTGGTGCTGGCACAACTGGTTGTTATCATGTAGAAGAATGCGAATCGATCCATACTTATCTCCTTGTACTAAGGTCAAATCTAAGTGGATCAAGGAACTTCACATAAAACCAGAGACACTGAAACTTATAGAGGAGAAAGTGGGGAAAAGCCTTGAAGATATGGGCACAGGGGAAAAATTCCTGAACAGAACAGCAATGGCTTGTGCTGTAAGATCGAGAATTGACAAATGGGACCTAATGAAACTCCAAAGTTTCTGCAAGGCAAAAGACACTGTCTATAAGACAAAAAGACCACCAACAGACTGGGAAAGGATCTTTACCTATCCTAAATCAGATAGGGGACTAATATCCAACATATATAAAGAACTCAAGAAGGTGGACCTCAGAAAATCAAATAACCCCCTTAAAAAATGGGGCTCAGAACTGAACAAAGAATTCTCACCTGAGGAATACCGAATGGCAGAGAAGCACCTGAAAAAATGTTCAACATCCTTAATCATCAGGGAAATGCAAATCAAAACAACCCTGAGATTCCACCTCACACCAGTGAGAATGGCTAAGATCAAAAATTCAGGTGACAGCAGATGCTGGCGAGGATGTGGAGAAAGAGGAACACTCCTCCATTGTTGGTGGGATTGCAGGCTTGTACAACCACTCTGGAAATCAGTCTGGTGGTTCCTCAGAAAATTGGACATAGTACTACCGGAGGATCCAGCAATACCTCTCCTGGGCATATATCCAGAAGAAGCCCCAACTGGTAAGAAGGACACATGCTCCACTATGTTCATAGCAGCCTTATTTATAATAGCCAGAAACTGGAAAGAACCCAGATGCCCCTCAACAGAGGAATGGATACAGAAAATGTGGTACATCTACACAATGGAGTACTACTCAGCTATTAAAAAGAATGAATTTATGAAATTCCTAGCCAAATGGATGGACCTGGAGAGCATCATCCTGAGTGAGGTAACACAATCACAAAGGAACTCACACAATATGTACTCACTGATAAGTGGATACGAGCCCAAAACCTAGGATACCCACGATATAAGATACAATTTCCTAAACACATGAAACTCAAGAAAAATGAAGACTGAAGTGTGGACACTATGCCCCTCCTTAGAAGTGGGAACAAAACACCCATGGAAGGAGTTACAGAAACAAAGTATGGAGCTGAGATGAAAGGATGGACCATGTAGAGACTGCCATATCCAGGGATCCACCCCATAATCAGCTTCCAAATGCTGACACCATTGCATACACTAGCAAGATTTTACTGAAAGGACCCAGATGTAGCTGTCTCTTGTGAGACTATGCCGGGGCCTAGCAAACACAGAAGTGGATGCTCACAGTCAGCTAATGGATGGATCACAGGGCTCCCAATGGAGGAGCTAGAGAAAGTACCCAAGGAGCTAAAGGGATCTTCAACCCTATAGGTGGAACAACATTATGAACTAACCAGTACCCCGGAGCTCTTGACTCTAGCTGCATATGTATCAAAAGATGGCCTAGTCGGCCATCACTGGAAAGAGAGGCCCATTGGACACGCAGACTTTGTGTGCCCCGGTACAGGGGAACGCCAGGGCCAAAGGGGGGGAGTGGGTGGGTAGGGGAGTGGGGGTGGGTGGGTAAGGGGGACTTTTGGTATAGCATTGGAAATGTAAATGAGCTAAATACCTAATAAAAAATGGAAAAAAAAAAAAAACCACAACAGTTATAACAGAAAAAAAAAAAAAAAAAAAAAAAAAAAAAAAAAAGAAAAGGTAGAAAGAAACACATTGAGTTTGATCCTCTCTTGTCCTTTGAATCCCAGGAACCACACAGTCTGTTTTGCTTGTTTCTGACCTGCCCATTAGTCTATCAACAAAGGGGCCAGTGGTATTTTATATCTAAAGATTCCTACTCATTGAAAACTGGTTTGAAAATGGCTCACGTGACCATCTGAATGTTTTAAATTTAAACTCTAGGTTTAAGCTCTGACAATACTTTAAATCGAAACTTGTCATCTTCAGGGAGCTTTTACAGTTAGGATAGAAAGAGTTTGAAAAGTTCTGCCAAGGCTGGCTAAGGCTGGGGGTGAGAGCACCTTCTGTGTGTGTTGGGGGGAGGGGGGACTTGAGAGAAGATGGAGCAAGTCTCCTGAGAAGCAAGGACAGAGAACATGAGGCAGTCTAGGAAGTTTCTCTGTGGGAGTGTCGTAAATCAGAATGCTCCTGTCTTTCCACTATTTTCTTTGTTCCGTTTTAAAATTATTTTTAAAAATTATGAGCAATGTATTTCATTATATTCTTCACTTCCCCCAAGTCCTTTAAGATTTCTCCACCTCCCAGCCCGCCCACCTCCTGTCCCACCAAACTTCATGTAGTTTTTCCCTCTTAAAAACAAACAACTTAAAAACCTACAAAAGAAGAAAAATAAAAGTAAAAAAGATTTTAAAAAATCATAACAACAACAAAAAGACACACAAACAAACCAGAGTCCATTTTATTCTGGTCACCTATTGCTGAGCATAAAGCCTGCCCTGGAGTGTGGCTGACAGACTAGTGTCCCTCCACTGGTGAAAACGGATTTTCCTCTCCCGGCAGGTATCAATTGTATATAATAGCTTCATGTAGGGTACTCATTGTAGACTTCTCCTTCTCTGATAAGACTGCATGCTTGTCCCACGTAAGATTTGTAGTTCTGGGGGAGAGTCAGCAGGTACAGCTACCAGCCTGGCATGTAGCTGCTCTCTGTGTAGATAGAATGCTGGCTGGGCTTGTGTTCACACTAACTCAAGACCTATGTTTAGGATCCAGGAAACCAATCTGAGTAGGTAGTTTGTTGGTGCTAGGCCCTAGAGCGGTAGAGAAATATAATAAGGGCAGGAACCTGATTATAAATGAGACAGACCATTAGGACTCATAGGACTGTATTCACAGTTATGCCCTTTCCAGCAGGATCCCTGTATGTTAGAGGAGATTGCACTGTGCTGGGACAAAGATGCCTAGATGTAGGTAGTGGATTGATTGATGCCTTGAGACTCCTTAGGAGCACATGCAATGACATTACTGTTAGATAATTAGGCTGCATGCTTTGTGAGGTCCTTGTGCAATAGAAAAAGTCTTAAATCACCTGCTTAGCATTATAGTGAAGAGAACTCCTGTTCTGGACATGGCAACAATGTAACTAAAAAGCGCAAGGGTCCCCTTTTGCTTTACGATGAGAGGAGGCTGGGTTACTCTCTGCCCAACTAAGTAAAACTTGAGTAAAGTCCTTAAAAGCACCGTCCTTGAAAGCACTGAGGATGGTTCAGCTGCAGGGGGGTCAGGAACTGACACAGCGGCACTTGCTTCGTGTGCGTCTGCTCACCTGTGCTTTATGTCTTTCACTTTTGCTCTATGCCAGGGTGGATGTGTGGTGGGGACATTGTACCCCAGAGCTCCTTACAGTCAGCTGGGTCCCTTCAAGGGAAACCGTCATAGGTAGAGTGGGCTAACAGCAGAACTGGCTTCCTGGGCATTTTAGAGCTGACCCACTTGACCTGTGTGGTCCCGGGACACCGTTCCCCAACCTCAGTGTTGCACTCTGGCACACGAACATAGCTGGTGAGGGCCCCAGACAGAAAGCAGGTGAGTTGTTCAAAGATAAGAACGCAAAGCAAATGATAAGACTTGGGTGTAGTTGTAAGTGTATTCAACAGTGTGGCAGGCTCTGAAAGACACTTGTAAAATACCACAAGTTGTGGAAGTTGTGGAGAAGGGAAACCCATGTCAGTGCTTAAAACATTCAGATGGTCATGTGAGCCGTTTTCAAACCAGTTTTCACTGGGTAGGAATCTTGAGATATAAAATACCACTGGCCCCGTTGTTGGTAGACGAATGGGCAGGTCAGAAGCAAGCAGGCAAAGCATTCTGTGTGGTTCCTGGAATTCAAAGGACAAGGGAGGATCAAACTTGATGTCTCTCTTCTCTTCTCTTCTCTTCTCTTCTCTTCTCTTCTCTTCTCTTCTCTTCTCTTCTCTTCTCTTCTCCCCTCCCCTCCCCTCCCCTCCCCTCCCCTCCCCTCCCCCTCCCCCTCCCCCTCCTCTTCTCTTCTTTTCCTAGTAAAATTGTATCGGCCCACAGAGGGGAAAGTGTATCTAGTACTAAGGGAAGCCAAAACCAAACCATGGTCACAGTGACAGGAGTCATTTTTTCAGAGCTGAGTTGAGAACTGGGCAGTGTCTTCAGGAACAAGGCTGGGTAGATTATTGCTACTGCATTCAGCCTCTATAGGGTCACTTCCTGTCTGTGGTAGACCTAGGGTCTCAGTGTCCTACTTAGAGGAAGTGCTAGGGATGGAAGTGACCTCATTCCAGGGACCAGTTATCTGTGCACAAGATGGTCCCTTGAAGCTCATCACAGCTGTTTGCTTGACACTTAGGAAAGATGCCGTCAGTGTAACTTGCTTTGTGAATTAATGAATAGGAAATCCTCAGAGCAGGTCAGGCTCAGGGTCGCAGTCCTCTGGGCTGAGGATTGGTGGGAACATGGCAGGGGGTGGGGAGGACAGGGAGAGGGAAAGGGAGAGAGAAATTAACCACAAAATTTGTCCATTTACTGAATCTAGTTTTCTATTTTGTATTTTCCTCATCTCTTTTTGTAATGTTATTGCTACTGTCTTATACTGCTAAGAGTCAAACACACACATGTCTTCTTTCCAGCCAGGGGGTTACGGACAGAGAATGTCGTTTCTTAGGGATATCACACACAAAGCTCGGTTTCTTCACACCAGCTAATGTTGATCATGACCAAATCCAGGCCTGATACGGAAATAAGCTTTTATCACTTAAGAAGAAAACGTGTCATTGCTTATGAAGCACGGGAACCCTTCAAGAGCTTGGAGATTTGCTCTGTTGTGGAAACTGGCAATTTGTAGAAAACAACCGTTTGCTGACTAGAAGGAATTTCTCTCCAGCTTTGGTGCCTTTAAGATGCACAGTGAGGGGCTGGGGAGATGGGTCAGTTGCTAAGATAAGAACTTCAGTCAGCTCCCACCTAGAAACCAAGTGCAGTGACTTACATGTATGACCCCAGAGCAAAGTCTGCTGGGTCCCTGGCACTCACTGGCCGGCCAGCTTAGTGTACTTCCTGGGCTCCAGGACAGTGAGAGGCTCTGCCTCAAGAAAGAAGCTGTATAGTGCTGAGAAACACTACCTGAACTTCACTCATGGCCTACACACACACACACGCACGCACGCACGCACGCACGCACGCACGCACATGCACACACACACACACACACACACACACACACACGCACACGCACACGCACATGCACACGCACACACGAGCATATGCATCGCAAAACTTACTTTTGTCCTGTGAGTGGGTCTCAGTTAAAGCTTCCATGGGAAAATATAAGAAAGGGTCAATATTTATGTAAAGTTGTGGTGAAAGCATTGTATTGCTCATTGAAATTTTAATAGATACAAATTCATTGTACATAGTTGTGGCTTCGTTATTCTTATTCAAGTATATCATGATTTTCCTTAAAGATCTGAATGTAGACTCTGAAGCAATGACGGGTTTTTTTTTTTCTCTCCATTTCTTAATTAATTCAGGATTTGGAAATATAAGAATCAAAGAACAGAAAACCATACAAATTTACAAAATGCCTATTTCCTGCATAACCTTTTTTTTTCCCCTAGAGAATCATTTTCTGTCAGTATGGCCATTCTCTCTCTTTGCTCTGGGTCTGCCTCTTGGTGATGTTAGAACGGGCAGGTAGAGTATGGCCGTAGCCAGGGGTTTGAGTCACTATGTGCTGCTCATAGAATGAACCCTGATTAATACTATTGCTTGCTGGCGGAGCAGTGACATTCTACCTTTAAAATATACATTCAGACACAGGTTACACATGTATGCTTCATTTTCTTGTGTGTTTGAAGCTAGGAATTGAACCCAGGGCCTCACACACACACCAATACTTTAAACCTGAGCCACCTCCCCAGTCCAAGCACGTGTTTCCGGCACTTTCTGAATTGAACCCCCATAGATGTTATTTCCTAAGAGAAAACTGCCTTGCTCTAAGTACTTAGGAATGGCCAGGCTTCTGCAGGAGGAGAAAGAACATGGTTTTTTCCCCTTAGTCCTGTGTTCAAGGTCCTGGTAATTCATGGCTTTGGAAGACGCTGTAGTGAAGGCCCTGGAATTCCTCAGTCACCTACTCATTGCTTGTAGGTTACAAAGCCCGAAGAGGAGAAGGAGAGGCAGTGAGAAGATGGAATGTGTCTCCAGGTGACTGTGTTACAGCTGCCAGCGACTGTACCTGTGGGCAAATACTTTGCCTTAGAGTCTGGCTCTGTGTCACTCATATTTTGTTAAGTTGCCAGGTGACCCAAATAACCTTAACTAGATAATTTAATGTTTTTAAATATATGAATATCATTGAGTATCATTGGAATGGTGTACTTCCCACGCATAAATTACAGCACTTCAAAACATTCCATGTTCTGAAAGCAAGGGAGGCACACACATGATTATGAGTTTGTCAAGTGAGTGATTTGCTGTTATTAGTTGGATGAGTACAAGCTGTGTGAACTATACGTGCCCACGGGTGGTCTTGTTTCTGAACTACTTTGCAGAAAAATAGTCAATTTACCCCAATAAAGTGATTGGTGTAATTTTCCTGATGACTGGCCCTCTCCAGTTTTTCACTTCAATCTCATCTCCTGTGTGTTTAACCAAGCATATTATTTTAAAAAATAACTGTCTTCCATCTGCAGAAGTATGTTGCCTATGGTAAGCTTGAGTTAGCTGAGGTCTAGAAGGGTTGTTTTTTTCATGTAAATTTTCTCAGACTATACTAACCATCATTTTTGGTTTTCTTCGCTGGTATACGGAAACAGTAACCACAGCGGCTTATGTTGAGGCAGTTTTGGGCAGTTAGGTTTTGGAGCAAAGTTGGCGAAGGCAAGAGTGGCCAATCGGAACTGTGGTGGAAGGAAAATGAACTCCCTCCTGGCCCTAGTGGTGGACTGTCCTTACCTCAGCAAGTAGAGGATTGAGTGGTGGGATGGAGAGGAACAAGAAAAGCTGGCTAATGAGCACAGTGTTTTCTGCCTTTGTCAAATCCCTTCCTGGAAAAGAGCAAGTACTGTATTTGAAAATATCAAAGGCTTACCAAAGGGTGAAGAGCTGTAATACTACCGATGTTCCTTGGAACGCTCAGCTCAGCTCTTCTGCATGCTGGAGGTAATTGTCTTAAATTACGAGCGCTACCATAATGCTTGCACTCTAGCTGCTAACTGACCCTTCGGGCTCTAAATTACACAGACCCTGGCAATTCAGAGCTTATTAAATTATGCCTTCTTGTGGGAACCAATGTGGTGTGTTGGAGCAGTGAACAAGGAAGTTTTTTTTGTTTTTTTTGTTTTTTTGTTTTTTTTTTTTTTTTGAGAGGCAGGGTGCTGGGGTCTCCTTACAGCCTCTGCCCTTCACAAACTGACTTGTTAACAATTCAGTCCATAGGACATTATAGAAAGGGGAGGCCTCTCGCATCATTTACCTGTTAAAGTTCTGTGTTGATCTTCTGGGTAACTAGAAATTAAGTAAAATTACCTATGAACCAAAAGGTCTTGATATGTAGGCAGTTGTTTTAATTTAACCCTTGCAGTGGCATGCTTACAATTACATATGGGGCAGCTAGGCTTAACTTCTCAAGGGTCACACAACCAGAGACCTGACCTCCTGGCTCCAACATAGTTACTTTATATCCAGTCTCAGCTTTTCTGGTGTTCTCAGAGTTTTAGAGTCAACACTGAATTGAAGGTGAGTTTGAAGCACTGTTCCAAGTTGAGGGGGTGAAGCCTGAATGTTGATGGAATAAGTGGTTTATCTGCTGCGATTTCTAGTTGACAAGTGGAATTGTGGGCAACTGGAAATAAACAGAAAGGGCATAGAAGGACACCTAAGCAGAAATGTCAGCTCAATTAGCAGCAGATGAACAAATGGACATGACAGAGAGGTGTCTTGAAGGGTAATTACGAAGATGCTGCATGAAGGGATGCTTAGGGCAGGATACAGAGAGGGGTGGACAATGCCTGTGACGCATTTGCTGGTTTTGTTTGGCTATGTGGACAGTGCTCTCACTTGCCTGGAACTCACTAAGTTAAAAATCCTCTTTGTTTCCTCCCCATTGGAATTATATGCGGACGCTACCTAACTTGTCATTTTATAAATGTGGTATCTGGGACTCAAGCTTAGATCTCCATGCTTGTAAAACAAGTACTTCATTCTCCAACTGAGTTATCTGCCCTGGTCCCTCAGAGAACACCTTTAGACAGGCCAGTTGGTGACCCTCCTGTATTAGCTAATGCACTAGATTGTTACCTTGACCCAATATCTAACGTAATTAGGCTGAGGGGAAGAAAGATTTATCCTGACTCATGATTTCAGAGAGTTCAGTTCATGGGTGTTTGGATCCATACACTGAGGCAGACCATCATGGCAGTGGGACTTCATCATTGAAGACAGGAAGCAGAGAAAGGGAAGACAGGAATAAGCTTGTGTAAGATGTGTAGCCCCACAGGGCATGCTCCAATTGCCTGCTTCCTCTAGCTGGGTCTGGCCTCCTACTGAGCTGGTAAACTGTTATATTATGAATCGATCAGAGGATTCAATCACTCGCTGCCAGCTAGCCATCTCTAGAAAGGCCAACACAAAACCACCCAGATCTGTACTTCCCTGATCGCTCAGACAGTTCAGTTAAATTGTCAATCCAGACTGACTGTCACATCTCCTTGCAAACCCATCACAGAGGCACAAGAATCCTCTATCCGAAAGCCAAGAAGTCAGTGCTCGGCACAGAACTGCCTAGCTCCTTAGCTCCTTAGCTTTGACCCAGCCCCTCCAGGATAAGAAGCAAATGTTGGTTGCTTGTGCTGCATGGTCAGCATACTTCATTATGGAAACCTGAGCCAACACAGGAAGGTGTGTTGCCACTGATTAAGAAAGTATATAGTCAGCATTCTGTCACCATGGGAAAAAAAACTCAGGTAAGCCACTTATGGGGAAGGACATTTATTTTGGCTCACAGCTTCAGCCCAGGGTCTTCTGAGCTGCTTGCTTGGGGCATGTGGTGAGTCAGTTAACTGCTCCATTGTGGCAACTGTGCAGGGTCAGGCAGAGCTGTTCACATCATGACAGCCAGCAAGCCAAGAGGGACAGGAAGGGATCGAGTCCTGACATCACCATCCAGTCCTCACAACCTGAAAGTGCCACCACCTTCTAGTTGTTGCCACGCCTGCCTTTGACACAGGGCCCTTTGGGGGACATTTTAAGATCCAAATCATAGAAAATGAGGAAGCCTGTGATTTCACAGCATGCTCACTCTAGCTGAATGTTGTGGTCCATGGAGAGCCCTGGTATTGTACCCTCTGCCCTGTTGGATTCAGACCTGACAGCATACAGAAACATCCTGAGCCAGGTGCAAGAGGATTAACAGTTAAGTCCTGCTTGGGGGCAGGGATCGAGGACACGATGAGACTTATCTATCAGAAGGTTGCTTTATTTTGTGACCTAGATTTTTAATGTCATCAGGTACACAGCCGTGTGCGTGACACACTCTTACATGCCTAGCAGACACTCCCAGGCCAGCTTCACTCTTGCAGACTTAGACACATGTGCTAATCTGCCTCTCCCAGTCTTGCCACTCTTTCCTTTAGTCCCTCACCCTTTTTTTTTCCGATCCAAGTTTTTCCCTTAACGTTAGGTTCTGCAGGTTGAGACCCTTGGTCTAGGAAACATTTATTTCCCTTATGATGATGTCACGTGGCTTTTGCTCTGGCTCTTTGGTTTAAGTCATTCTACTGAATTTGAGTCTTGAGCTGTCTCTCCAAGATCTGAGCCCTTGTGCTTCGGCCAGCATGTACAGGTGTGTCACTCCCTGCCTGTGCTCACATCTTCTCCCAGCTCCTCTCTTCTGTCTCCTGCAGCACTGCCTGTGTGCTGGGCCTGCAAAGACAGATGACCCTACACTGGGGAGATTAAAAGGGAGAAAGATAGTAGATGCATCTACTATCAGGGTGTGGGTAACTGGCTCCCTCTGAGGCTGTGAAGGAAGAGCTGTTGTAAGAGTGTCCCAGACTCTGGTGACCTCTGTTCTCTTTGGTTTGTAGATGACTGTCTTGCCCCAGCATCTTCTTAGCACCTTTTCTCTGAGCAGAGCTCTGTGCGGATTTCTCCTCTTCCTCAGCATTGGGCAAGGCTGTGCCTGATGACTTCTATACAGACCCTGTCTCCAAATAAGGTCATCTTCTAATGATAGTGCAGGTCCTTCCTTCAGCATGTCTGTTACTGTTGGGCATGACCTGCCTATAACTCTGTCCCTTCTCCACGGTGTTAATAGGCATTTTACTGCAAACATCCTGAGCCTTTGTTTAGTAAGAAGATAGACCCTCTCTTATGGACAGTGCAACCATAGGTCAGTTAGACACTGTCTTCGTGACTCTTTTGTTGAGTTTATACTGTGACTTGTTTGTCACTGTCTTTAGCCCATGCTGTCTTTGAGGACCTGAACCAGGAGCAGCTCTGCAGCCCATCCTGGGCACTGAGAACCTGCCCATAGGCATGGCTGGTGTCAAGTCACCCTGTGGCTGTGGGTTTCTGTAACCAGGTTTGTTAGCACTGTTGAACTACAACATTTACAGTATAAAGGAAAATAATATAATAATTCTTATCATGGATAAGTATAAGTGTTTAATCTAAAAATTAAACTATTATTCAGGATACCTGAGTGGTGTCCCTGGGACTGTTAGACAATCCTCTAACAAGGACCCAATGGAAGTTTGTTTTCTTTTAGATATTGATGTCTGGTTGGGACCTCAACAAATAAAATGTGGATTTCATTCAGTTTTGCCCAGAGTGTCCACCCCTGCACTGGACTTTGTATCCAGTACATAGGCTTACATCTGTTGCTGGGCAGACACTGCCAGTAGGGTAGTTCTCTGGCAAAGTTGCTAGGTGTTCATTCCTTATGCAGAAGACTGATGTAGCGAACAGCTGATTGCCCAGTTACACTTTGTTCTGTCAAACAAAACATGTCAATTAAGATATGGAGACGACTATTCTCCCTAATTTAATTCTCCGGGGCTCTGGCACAGCCAGCTGTAAGAACACTAAGCAGGACCTATGGTAATCATAATGTCAAAGAATTTTCCTCATTAACCAAGCCTTTTAATGTTCCCCATGGGATTGTAATTGCCGAGACCTGATGGCCGACTTGTGAACTTACACCGCCGGTGGAAAGCATCTCGGGCTCTTAAGTCAACCATCAATCTTGCTAATGCTCCTGATGGAGGGGCCAAGGGTCCTTTGGATGGTTTTCTTGCCAGTCTCCTTCCTCTTACAAGGTCAATATGCCCCAAATAGTTTCCTGACTACGTATGCTCCGTGTAGGGATTACGGTAGTACCAGTAGTCTCCCTTTTTCTGTGATAGCTGCTGTCTCGCTCACATCGCGTGCCCCAGGGCAGCATGCTGTCATCAAGGGGCTCTCTTACATTCTGGACCTTTGGCATCTGTGAAGTTTGATAAGTTTGCTCATGACCCCTTAGATTGACCCTTTTCTGAGACACTGAACCACTGCCAATTCTACCCTTGTGCAGTAGTTAGAGTGGTTTGTACACTGGAACCTCTAACAAAGTTAGGGTGACCCGAGACTAGGAGTCAGATTCCCCGGTAGGCAGACAGATAGAGAAAGGGGCCATGACTAAGTAACAAAGATGGTGGACTTCCAAGATGACTGGCTTCTTCCCCATCTTCCTGACCCTGGCAGCTTAATACAAAGGCCTTGTGGGCTTTTTCTCCCTCCTGTAGAGCCCTCTCCTGATGGCTTGTCTCAAGAAGTTGAGGGCTAGACCAGGACATGTTTACAGAGCAGTTGTGGTCCAATTAGCTTCCCTGCCCATACTAAATCACTCAGTTGACAGTCACTACCCAGCACTGGCAGTCTTATAACTTGCACGGCCACATAGATTAACTGTATAAGGCCAGTGACCATGTAACCAATACAAAGCACACCTTGCTCAAAGTGTGAAACTGTGCTGGCAGCTGCTTTCAAAGTGAGCGATTGCCATGTTCCCAGCAGAGCTATCCCCATCTCCAGGCAGTTAAAGACATTTTTTTTTTGCCTCCCCCTGAACAGGAGACAACTAGGCTTGAAATTGTCTGTCTAATGTTTTATTTTTACGTGAATTGAGGCCATCTGGTCACAGAAACTCCAAAGCTTCACTGCTCAGGGATTTAGTCTTATGGCTATGAGTATTTCTAGTTTTGCTTCCAATTAGTGGAAGATAAGGTGCTAGGCAGTGTATAACTCACAGGATCCACTGAGGGAAAGTCCACTCCAGGCATTGCAATGTGTCCAAGAGTGGTGGCAGGATGGATCTCCAGAGAGGACTAATTAGCTGGGACTAAAGTCTTTCCCTCTTTCATGAGGCAACACTTATGTGTTGTGACACTAATGTCACAGTGTCGGTTTTCCTGCCAGCGGGCCCCAGCTTTAATCCTCATTTCACATGCATCACTGCCTCTCCTTCATTGACGAAACTTGGCCAGAGGCAAACAGTTTCAAGTGACAGAGCTGTGGTTTGCTAAGCTCAGCTAGCTGACACACACTGCACTCCAGTGAATGCAAAGACCTTCGGAGCCTCCTTTGAGGGAGTGGCTGCATAGGACGGTTTGGGATGAACAAGTTGTTGATACCTGCCCAAAGTACTTCTTGCTGTGCATGCTAGCGACAATAATCGGAGCATTGGAAGAAGATGTGAGCAATGATTGCTGATTGGCCAATAACTGAAATTCCATTCTCTCCCCAATTTTCTGTATGTACCAAAGGCCACCACAATATCTATTGGAAAAAAAAACCAAACAGACAAACACCTGTCCCAAACCTTCAAATTCCAGTTCTCATCTTTCATTTTAATTTAGGGGAGCAGTGACTGCTTCTGGGACTGACTTAGGGTATTTCCCGGGGATTAATTCTGGTTCAGAAGTCGTTGGCTCTGCCCATGGCCACAGGCTTCTTGAGTGAAGGAAAGGCACGACAGTCCTCCTAGCTTAGTGCAGTGTCTGCGTCTTGGGTTGTCGACCCCACGTTTTCTAGGACTGTATCTGTCTTAAGTGTGATTTGCTTTTCCAGTCTCAGGACCAGTAATTAATCATTTCTCCCGGGTAATTGCTAAATGACAAAACCCAGACCTGTTTGTGTGTTCAGGAGAGCTGGTCTTCAGAGGGGACAGTGGTGCCATCCTGTGGGACTCTTGTGTGTGATGACTGTGCTTGCTTGTGTTGACCAAACAGCAGCCTTTGCACACATAGCCTAGTGCCACTGCAGAAATGAAGTTTTACTTTTAATTGAAATTTTAATTTTAATCGAAATGTAATAACTCCATGCAGCTGGCAGCAGCTATCATGAGGGATGGAGCATTTTTTTTTTAGACTTGGGTTTCTGTCAGGTAAGTTTATGTCTTTGGTCCTGATGCTTTGAGGAGGGGCTTGTAGATCGCAATCTTGGAAGCCTTTCTTTAGACAGCAGCACTTTGTCTTTGGGGTTGACTTTGTTCTAGAGCAAAGGGTCACAGCTCATCTGTGGTTTGGAGGCCCCCACTTCCTCATCCAGATGCTGGAAAGGACACGTAGGAAGGACATCTGCGGTTCATTTGACTTCCAGCGATCCAAGGGACATCCAGACAAGGTTTTGCCAAAATACTTAAAACTGCAGTCCCCATGAGCCCTTCTTTCAGCTTTATATATTTTGAGACACAAGAAAAAACTCTTTTTTTTTTCTCCTTACACACTCAAAATACTTTGTACACCAGATGTTGGGGTCCCTTCTTCCCACTAACCAAGCATTTCTCAGGTAGAAGACACACGTATAATTTAACTCCGATAGACAATAGATACAATCTGGATTTAGAGTCAGATCCCACCTCTTCAGGGCTCATATATCTGTCCTCAACCTTCTCAGATGCCGGCCACAAGCCCTTGGATGGTGACCTCTAATTCTGACTGAACAGCCATATGTAAATCAGTGAGTTCCCGAGACCCACAGCTCCTCCTCTTGTTTGGTAATTGGCTAGGACAGTTACTCCAGTCCTCAAGCAACTGAGATGATTCAGAGGGTGAAGTACAAAGCAGAGGTGTGAAAGTCCATGCTGCTTCAGGCACACACACCTCCCCACTAGAGCACCCAGTCCACCTGTCCACCATCTCTCTGTGGTAGACAGCCTCCCTTCACGGTGACAAATACCCAAGAGAAACAACCTAAAAGGACCAACAGGTTGTCTATGCTCATGTTATCTTAAGATCTCAGCCCATGGTCACTTTAGAGGCTGTGACAAGGCGGAATGAATTACACACTAGAACCTGAGAGAGAGGAAGCAGCTGACTCCATAGTAGCTGAGAAGCAGTGAGGGGGAGGGGGAGGGAGAAAGAGGCCGTGCCCAAATACTCCCTTCAGTAACGGGCTTTTACACAGGAACCTAACTTCCTTCCCCTCTTTGCCACCTCCTAAAGGTTCCTTCACCACTTTTTAGCACTATAAGCTTGGACGAAGCTGTCAATGCCTCGCCTTTGAGGGGACATTTTGGATGGAAATTGCAAAACTCTTGAATCCTTCTCTTGTGGCTTTTGTGATCACTTTGTCACATGAGTGGGGTCAATGAAGTCATGGGCTCCTGAGATCAACCCATCCTCAGCTTTTTGCTCTCCAGACTGGGGTTGAGATAGAGCTAACAGTTCTTACTTTCTGATCCCATCTTAAGTCTTTCCTGTGAGGAACCCCCTCCCCTCTACATTCATTGTGATAACACATGGAAGACTGTTAGCTTCACGTTTCCCAGGGGTTTAGGAACTGCGTTGTTCTGGCAATGGGCGATGTATTTTTCAGTACCACACACGTTCAAACTCAAGTACTGTGTCTCCTCCACTGCAGTGATGGTCCTCGTCCTACCTGACGAGTGCAGATCTAGACTAGATGATTACTCGAGGGTCCCATCATGGTTAGGATGGCGTTAGTTATGATGGGAAATATAGCTCTTTGGGGGGGTGCCTTTCTAGTCTTCAGCTTAACTCAGAAGCTATCCTTTTCAATGGGGAAAATGGGCTCCATGCTCACACCCCAAGGATTTTCTTCACCTCCCCAGTGAGAGAACTGCAGATGACGCTCTCAGGCCACACAGGGTTTTCCTTTTGGCAGAAAGCTTAGCTATGCTTTCATGCCAAAGTGACAAAATGTTTGTAATTTAGCCTTTTGAGTAAATATATCCAGTCACAGACATGTGTTTGCAATGGCAATTGTTCAGCTGAGTCCTGAAAGACTGAAGGAGGAGGCTCTGTTGGTTTGTTTAATCCTGCAGCCGTTTCATCCCCTTGGCGGAGAGCGGGGGTGATTCCATCCTTTCCAACAAACCCCAGAGAGGTTTACAGATGCAGACTCAAAACACAGCCTTATTCCAAAGGAGTAAGAAAGCATTCATCCTAAGCCAAATATGAGTGACCGAGAACACAGATGCACATTGCTCTAAATGACCTGTTCCAACATAGAAAGTTATATACACTTTTATTAGTTCCAGAATAAAAGAGTTATAAATATAGTTGGTGGAGACATGAGATAGACATGTTGTGCCAATCCAGCTGAGTGTCTGTTGCAGGTTTCAACTGCTGTCTGCTGAATTCCTACTTCCTGGGGATTTGGAAACTTGTGTTAAGTTAATGCAATCCAAGGCTTTTTCCTTTTGTCAAAAACATGTCAGATCTGAGGTGGGCTATGAAAGTGACTAAAAGTGTTTGATATCATTTTGGCACTTGATAGGCAACATTCCAACTCTCCAGAGTAAAACAAAATCAGTTGATTGGGCTTCACATCTTCGATTTAAGGGTCACCTTCCAAAAGTAGAATTTCAGTTCATACCACTATCAAATGGGACACTTGAGAGTCAAATGTGTCCATCAGGTAAGTTAACCTTTCTTCCACCGTGGCATGTTCAAAAGGATGCAGGGAAACTCCTGAACAACCATTACATATCCCACAGGCAGTGCTGGCAGGTTTGCTTTCTGGGTGTCTGGTCTTACACCATAGCATGGTTTTTTAAGACGAGAGGTAGTAAGACATGTCATTACACTGAGGAGTTTATCTGAATTTCAGCCTTACTCTCCTTCAGACAGAGAAAGAGATGCACACACAAGCACACCAAGGCAGGGGCATGAGCAAGATGATAGAGATGGTTATCCACCGTTTTGGATATCTTACATATCACCAGCAAATCAATTGGCATTTTCTATGCTGCTTTTTAGACACAGCGACATCGTCAGGACAACGACAATGATCTTGCAGTAGCCGCTCCTGTAAGTTTGTCCAAGGGAAGGGCTCCTATCTAGAAATTCAGCTGTGAAATAAGCTGGCGGCTGGCTGTACAGTGCCATGAACTAATCAATAGTCAAGATTGTAAGGACATAGACATATCTTCCACATAGTTTTGATTGATGGAAAAAAATCCTAAATATTGACTGATGGGTAAATCAGTCAATATTAATTTAAGGCTGACCTGAAAGCTATAAAAACTTTGCAGAAAATGTAGAAATTTATAAGGATGACTGGCTCAGCCAAGCTTGTCACGTGACTTAAGGAGGCAGACTCTCCCAGTGAACTGTTAACAAGCCTTCAGGTTCCTAGTGAGACAGAGACAACAGTTTGGGATTGTAATCTCAAGGTAGAAGGGAGAAATACACTGGGTCCAGGAGTGCTAGCAGTTTCTTAAAAGTCCATGCACTAATCTCTCTAGCCCAGAAAAGTGGGAACAGGATGCTGTCCCCAAGGTAGGCCCCGAACAGGCAAGTCCTCTAAGCTGTCCCTCAGTATACTCCTACACTCACAAACTGATCTATGCAACTGAGGTTGGAGAGAACTTGGGGTTCTTAGTCTCATTAATAAAAGATTTAAGAACAGACTCAAACAGAAGCTCAAACTCAGTTTTATTATATAGTTTAAAGGAAAAAAACCCTCAGGAAAGGGAATGTGTAAATCTTAGCAGCCGTCCAGAAGAGGAGGGAAGGAGAAAAGGAAGAAAGCCTCTTAAAGTAGCCTGGAAAGAGTGAGGAGGCTCAAAATGTTAGGGAAAGCATGCTTAGAGACAGAAAGAAGAAGAGGGAAAGTTACGCTTTTCTTAGCAATTTGGAAAAGTGGGCAGATTGCATAGCTGCATGGCTGTGGACCAGTAATCTACTGAGCTAGCGGGGAGAGGGGATCTCTGGGAAGGAAAAGTCCAACATCTCATCAAAGGACTATTATTCTGTCTATTTCTCTAACATGGGTTAAGGTGAGACAGCCTTCTTAGGAATTGCTTCTTAGCCACAACTGGTGGAGTTAGATTGCCACCCAGGCCAGAAATTGTTGGCCAGATACAGTTTTTTCTTAATGAGTCTTTATTGCTTACTCTAACAAAACCCAATCAAAATCAAATAAATGGCAGTGTGTCTGAAGACATTCAAATGAGGGCTGCCATGATCTACTACAGCTTTTCTCAGATGTCAGCACTAAGGTCCCCCTCCCACTCTCACTCAGCCAGCGCTGGCATTGAAAATCCATGAGTGTGTTTTGGGTTGCCTTTTCTATTGTCTCCTGAGGCTGTGGTGTATGTCCATGTGTCCATGTGTGCGGAAGGAGTGGAAGACCTGACTAAACATTTCTTCATTTCCTTCCTCTTACTCCAATTATAATTAACTGTGATCAAGCATCGGCCTCTCATAGCTGGTCAGAGACACCGTGAAGAGGAACCTTAAGATGTTTGTCATGGCGTTTAGCAATTAGTTTGAAAGTTATGGAAGCAACTATTTGGTACTCTCTTGGTTTATTTATTTATGACTCTGTAAACTATCTTGTATGATTACCTCAAGGACTGCTCCTCTAACTTGAAAGGTCAAGAAGCAAAATTCAAGAGGTGGACTGACGTGTTTGTGGGGATGGATTTTGAAGATAGGAGGGAATATCTTAGAATTCTGCACATTTTTATGTTAGGTAACTTAATGCTAGATGTTGTCCTTTGGGGCAGAGCTGTAAAGAAACCCATGCCATGTCTCCGTGTGAACTGTCTCCATGCAGGGTACACATCAAGAAGCAGTGATCTGTAATGGAGGGTGTGGGGAGCCTGTGATCATATGTGTACACGAAAACATCACAATGGAACCCAGTAGCATATCTGTCTTAGTTACTGTTATATTGCCATGACAAAACACCCATGGCCAAAGCAATTTATAGAGAAAAGAATTTCATTGGAGATTTACTTAAAGTTTCAGAAGGGTTAGTCCATGATTATCAAGTTGGGGAGCCTGGCAGCAGACTAACATTGTGCCAGTCTAATCTAGCTCCAACAGTATAAAATACACAATACAATAAAGACTTACCATGAAATGTAAACTATCTCATTAAAAATTCTAAAATCTTGGCCATGCATTGAAATTAATTTTCTTAAATTCAATTATTTTTATTGCATGTGTATGGGTGTATGTAGTGCCCATGGAGGCCAGGAAAGGGCATTTGGTCTCCTGGAACTGGAGTTACAGATTACATTTATAATTGTTAGCTGCTGTCTGAGTGCTTGGAAGTGAACCCAAGTCCCCTGGAAAAGCAGTCAGTACTTTTAACCACTGATCCATTTCTACAGCCTGAAATAAAAAATGTTTTGATATTACTGAGTTAACTAAAATATATAATTATAATTTATGGAACAGGAGTAAGCAGGGGCTGCGGAGATAGGAGCTCAGGTAAAGTGCATGCTTACCACCATGAGGTCCTGAGTTCAGATTCTCCGCACCCAGGCAGAGGTCAAGTGTAACTATCCGTACTTGTAGTCCTAGTGCTGGTGGGAAGATGCTCACTGTGCAGCAACTGTAGCTGAAATAGCGAGCTCAGGCTGAGTGAGAGATGTTGTGTGCAAAGCTGAGGTGCAGCTTAGTAGAGATAGACATGAGCACCAACCTCTGGCCTCTGCATGCATCTGCTTAGGCGAGAACACCCACGTGACCAAGCAGGCACACACATATGGCTCCTACACACTCAGAAAGAATAAGTTGACAGATTGCTATACTTGACAACGGTCAGTGTCTTTATACTACTAAATATCAATGCTCATTCCATATACATCAAATAAATAATGAATGGTATTGGTTAAAGCATGGCGAAATTATATTGGGAGCATTTGCCATCAGCAGTCAGGCCACATTCAGGCTTCTGCAGTATTGTTTTGTAAACATATTTAGGTATGGTTTAGAGCAATAGGTTTGCATGTCAAGTTGAAAAGAGTGAACTTGTAGTAGTTTATATATACTGTCAACCTAACAGGATCTAGAGCCATCCAAGAGCCAAACCCTTAGGCATGTCTTCGAGGTATGTCTTTGAGAGTATTGTCTAGATTGTGTTAACTGGGGTATAAGGACTCACCATAAATGAGTGCAGCACCATTCTATGGGCTGTGGTCCCAGGCTGAATAACAGGGAGCAGAGATAACCCACAATCCTCTGTGTCCTGACTGTAGACACAATGTGTGATCAACCGACTCCATCTTCTACTGCCATGCTTTCCTCACCATGAAGAACTAACTGTGCCTTCCAAT
Organism: Mus musculus; assembly: GCF_000001635.26. Lineage (NCBI taxonomy): Eukaryota > Metazoa > Chordata > Mammalia > Rodentia > Muridae > Mus > Mus musculus. The sequence continues at coordinate 59,962,846 of NC_000080.6, read as the reverse complement.
GATGATCCAAGATAAGCCCTTAATGAAGGTACTTTTGGCAGTATTCACTGTCACAGCACTGAGAAAAGTAACTAATACAAATGTGAAGGAAATGAAGTCACTGTCAAAAAAGTCTGCTTTGCTGCCTCCACTGTATTATTACTTACAGTGGCCAATATAGGTCATCAATATGACATCCATTAACACGTGGATAAAGAAATATGGTACCTATGCATAATGGAATTCTTTTCAGACTTTAAAATAGTAAATCCCATCATTTATAAAGCATGTATCATTTATATGCTAGAAATGAGCAAGACTAAGAAAAACAAATGCAGCATAATTTCTTATGTGAAGTAAAAATTATTAAATTCATGAAATCAGGGAGCAGAGCAGGGATTGCCAGGAGTGGTGGCATTAGGGAGATGTCACTGAAATGATACATAATTCCAGCTAGGCAAGAAGAGTATGCCCCAGAGATATATCGTAAAGTATAAAGACCATGTTTAATAGCAATGTAGTATCTATTGGGAAATTGACAAGAATAGTTTTGAAATGGTCTTAAAACACAGAAAAATAAATATATGAGGGATCTGGTTGCATGTATTAACCTGCCTTAGTCATTCCACAACATGTATTATCTCAGAGCATCACACAGAGCCCTAAACTTAATTTCCACAAAAGAAATACTTTTGGAAAATTACCAGGAGTTGAAAGTTCATGGGCTGCTGACCAGATGTCACCTGATTGCAATATACGTTGGAATACAGGCTCTTCTTTCTCATGGGGTCTTATTTTTAAGCTTTTCAACAAAGGAAAGATCTCACAGGCTGGGTTCCATTTCTGCGTCTCAAAGTGACCCCATGCTGTATGACCTGGGACACAGTGCTGAGATGCTGTGCCTTTTTACTGCCTTATAAAATAGGATCCGCAGTGAGCTTCTAGCAGGTTGTGAGGATGGTAGAGGACCAAGTGGGCAGGGCTTAATGAGCACACCACACTGCATGGGGGCATCTCTTACTCCTAAAGCCAGAAATTTACAATTTTAAAGACATGTGCCTTCCATAAACTTACTAACACTTAAGTTAAGAAGGAGCCAAATAAATCATAGCTTTATGTAGTCGCAGTGACAAAATGCATAAAGCAATTCGTAGGAGGAATACTTACTCTGGTCTGGCTTTGAGTTCATGAAGGGCACTCTAGCTTGCAAGCTGTGCCATGACAAGAAGATATTTCCTCTATTCAGTTAGTTCTCCCTAGAGCAATTTATATCCTGTAGCATATGATATGTGGAAGACAGACTGTCAGGTAGTTACACTCACATTTTTCTGTAGAATCTACTGTGTCCACTTTTGTTATTTGGGGGCACACCTACTGAGTGAGTTAGCACACAGGGTAGCTCACATTTACTTGTGAGAGTGAGCTGTTGATAGATCCAGGCCCAGAAGCACCCATTGCTGTTCTGTGCAGTGTCTGAGCTGCCTGTGGATTGCTTTATCTCTTTCACTGGTCAGATGGTAGCGACGCACCTTTTTTTTTTTTTTTTTTTTTTTTTTTCTGTTTAGTCCGTGTAATTGATAGCACCGTGGTTTCCTGAATGGCAGCCTTGAACTCAGTGAAGCGTTGGGGATCTAATTGAGAGTGGGATATGTCAGGCCACTTGGTCCCAAGCCCACTCGTCTAGATGTGCAAACCGGTGCGTCAGTGAGTCACAGCTGATTGAATTACAGAATGATTATCTCAGCAGACCAGCACTCACTTTTGTCTCTAAAATCCCCTAAGTTATATTACTTGGAAAACAAGGATAAAATAATTAGCAGGCAGATGTTCATCTAGGATTACCTATGTCCAAACCGCAGAAAGGGCCAGGCAGCTCCCTTTGCCATCCAAGTTGGTGGCTGCTTCCTTTACTCTTCGGTAGTGTTTTAGCAAGACTTTATGTAGTCACAGTGACAAAATACACAAAGCAATTCTTAGAAGGAATATTTACTCTGGTCTGGCTTTCAGTTCATGAAATGGCCTGACTGTGTTGTGCTTAGGTCTGTAGGCAAGGCACAAGTGCATTAGAGGAGAAATGCCTGGTGGGAGAAAATGCTTACCCCATGGCAGCCAGGGAACAAAGAATGTCTGTAAGATCTGGCTGCCCACTTACCCTTCCCATTTACTCTGGCACTGCCCACATTTAGGGTGGAGCTTTCCCCTTAGTCAGTCATTTGTGGAAACATCCTCAAGGCACTCCAGAGGTGCTCCACTTATCAAGCCGAACCATTAACATTAATCAGAACAATGGATCAGTCTCCCTGTCGTATTCGCTCTTCTAGATAGTATCATTTGCTTTAGACACCTCCAAATTGAGAACAAAATCCCACAAGCCCAAACCTGTGGCTGGTTCCACACAATTCTCTGCTCTGACCACCCAGAGTGCCCCGGAGCCTGTTGGCTGCCTCACTGCAGTGAGCAGATGAATCTGTCCTGCTTTTGCTAAGTTGACGCCCAGTGACCCGTGGGAGAGGGTGGTGATGTTATCTGTTTGCACGCTTCTTGGTGCGTGTGAAAATGTAAGGTTCCAGAAAGATGTCCCATAGAGAGTAAAAACTTTTAAAGGGAGGTTTCTGGTGAAAACGTGCTAGTGTATGTGAGTAAAAGGCATTTAGTAAGCAGTGTCCCTTAAAAGGCTGTGCGCATTGATGGTCTTTAGTGTCCAGGAATGCTGGTAAGTCACACCAGAGAGATTTGCTGACACAGTTTGATTAGCCTTACAGATAGAAGATGAGGGTGCCTTGAGACCCACTTAGAAAATTTTCTTTCTAGAAGCTATCGATTGCACTGATTACAATCACAGCAGGTTTCAGCCTGCTGCCCAAGTCTGGAACTTTAGACTAGTTAAAATCAACAAGCATCCTGCTATCAAGTTTCATTTAATTACACTTCGCTGCCAAGTCCGGCTTTCAAGGCCAACTTCCCTGCCAGGTGCTTTTCAACAGTGCCCAAGCAGAGAAGAACCTGCAAGAGCGCCGTGTGCTGTGGCCAGCATTGCTCTGAGAGCAAATCTCTGATTTATCCCGTGATAAGGCCTCTCTGCACCTCTGGAAGCAGACTGCCTTGCTGCTAACTCGAGGTCGTGGAAGCAAGTCCAGCCCAGTCAGCTTTCCCCCAAAGGAATAGAGAAGCATTTTAGGCCTTTATCAGGAAGGTATGTTCCGGGAAAGAGCAACCTTAGCTTTTACTTCCCTAGGTCACTTTCCTAGCAAGCATGCGAGGACCCTCAGCCCAGGTATCTCATACCCTTTGCAAACAGGCAGCCTCTGCTTGCCAGCTTATTGCATTAGCGAATTAACGGTGCTGCAGAGACTAGCTCAGAAGTCGGTTTGGCAGCTGTGCCTTTGGGGAAATTCAGGGGAGAGTGACCTTCCATTTCTAATAAGCATGCTATTATACCAAGAATTGAATTACGGAGAGCCTCGTTACTCTCTCGAATTTGCTGTTAGCCTCTTCCCCCATTTTACTTCTATCAAACTCTACTGAATGGACCCCAGTTGTTCTTAGTAGGATACCGTGAGCAAGGAGCTCAAAGTCTTTCTTGTCAAGCCCATTACTTTGAAAGACTTTGACTCTTGTAAATGTTAGAATTTGTAAAACGTCGTCTCTGAAGTCTGTTTCTTTCTCCCTTAAGTTAAATGGAATAAGACAACCCATTGTCCACTCACTCTTTGCTAGAATGGCATGCTTGAGTTTTCTTCCTTAGAGCAAAACAAGTCACCTTCTTGAAACTTCTTTGTAACTCTAAAATTCACATGGAATCTTAATGGATCAGAAATCCCCATGATAAATTCTGTAACAGAAGACCTGAGAAGAGGATGCAACCCATCACTTGGTGGAAAACACCCAGTTCGAAAACAGTACGGGGCTGGGGCTGATGGGTGGCAGATACCCAGAAGGCAGTGGAGAGGCAGCTAGCCGGCAAGCTGGGTCTACTTTAATATCAAACAACACTTCCAAATAAGATAAAACATTTTCATGAAGAGAGTTGTCCCAGAGGGAAATGGAGGACTATAACCAAATGTTCAGATCCCAACAAGTAGATCTAAACTAAAAGAAGCAATGTTATAGTTTAGCTGGGGATAAGAATGACCCCAGTCACTATGTGACCCAGTGTACACTATATAGTGAAAAGAGACTATAATACTAACCTGAGCCACAGTGCTAAAAGCATCCTTTTCTTTTAGTAAGACCTCCTTGAGTGGGGCCTGCAGAGGAATCTTTGGTTTCTGGCAAAGCCACACCTGGTTGGCTGAATCCCACACACAGGCATCTGCTAGGGCAGGTTAGTGAATGCTAGAAATGCTCGCGGCTTTGTCCCACTTACAGATGCGAGTGGTTAAGAAAATGTTCGCAAAGAATAACTTTCTCATGGAGACTGTATTGTTGATGTCTATTATGAAAAAACCCTTCATGTGTCTTCAGCAACAATGACGATAAGAGTCACCAAGGCTTGTCCCAACAATAATAGCTGTATTGCTAGGTTGTGTTTCTTGGATTGAGAGTAACTATATCCTTGGTAGAATACAGTGGGTTTTCGAGTTTCACATGTTAGGCATTTTATAAGAATACCTTTTAGATCTAGCAATTGAGTGAGATGCAGGATGTCAGTGGCTGAATACATTTTCACAGTAAATCTGTGATTGTGTCTTATTTCTATGTTGTGTGCTGATAGGTTGATGAGAAACAGAATAAACTATGCAGCGTGTGCCATATAGGTTCTACTGGGGCATAGGTTCCTTGAAAATCAAGATTACTGTGACATATAAAGTCTTAGGCTAGGCCCAACTACTTAGCAGGTATTGCCTATGGGATCCATCTGCTCTACTCTTCCATACTCTGCCACTGTCTAGGGTTATCCCCACTTATAACTTATAGGGGTTTACTAGCATGATAGAATGCATAGTATAAAGGGCCAAAATTATTTTCTACTTGTACCTTTATTTATTTTGAAAATACTTCATTCATTTTGTTTGTCTTCATTCATTATTGACTGGTCTCCAGTCTTTGTCAGTAAAAAACAAGGTGGTCTAGCTGATCTATAGTTACACATATTGACCGCTGAGTAGTGTAAGGCTGGTTCACTGCTCTTTCTCTCGCTCACTAACTAGTGTCGACATCAGTTTTACACTCAATAAACTGAGAATTCTTTGCAACAGAAATCTGAGGGCTGCAGAGATGGCCCTGTGGGTAGAAGTGCTTGCCACACAGGTGTGAGGACCTGAATCCACACCTGCAGGACCCTTGCAGAGCTGGCTTAGTAGTATGTGTTGTACTCCACGTGTTTCTATGAGAAGGTAGGAGGTGGAGGATGCATGGAGCACTTCTGGGTGGTAGTGTACCTGCAGGAAGATAGGAGGTAGAGGGGAACATTTCCAGGAAGGTCCCCAGATCAGCTACATGGACATACACAGCAGCAAACAACAAAGAGGCCTGCCTCAAACAGGGTAGAAAACAAGGGACCCACAATTGTTTTATGACCCCTACATGTGTGGATTGTGGCATGCAGATACCTAAACTCACAAATGTGTGTGTGTAATTATAATCACATCATTTCTTGCTTCCTTTCACTTTCTCTCTTTCAAATCCATGACCTCTTTTTCATTAATTATATATACATACATATATGTGTGTGTATGTGAGTATATATATATATATATATATATATCCAGTCTTCTCAATGTATACAATGCTATTTGTCTGTTTGTGTTAGGTTTTCTACACCAGTGAGCATTAGCACGTGGTTGAATACATCCTTGGGCATTGCTTAGCAAATATGCCATTTTCATAAAGCCATTAAAAAAACATGCACTAAATTAAAGTATGAGCAAAAGAACAAATACCAATTTGCAATGGCTGTATGACAGTGTGACTGTATGACATCATTCATTGGAGAGCCAATGGGAACAAAGGATTCTATGCATTCAGCTTTCTTCTAGGAAGTGAGGCACCAGATTGCCTGTATTTGAAGTCTTCTTTGGTTTCCAGTTTCCTTGACCGGGGACACATTACTTCACTTTTCTGTGCCTAGGCTTCCCCATGAGTAAAATGATATTATATATAGCAAAACCAATCTAAACTGGTTATTATGCATATTTAAGTGAGTTAGTGTGTGTGAGCATCTCTGAAGGATGCACAGCCTGGCAGAAGCTGGGCCAGCGCGTATTTGCTTACTCTGCTTGCTGTGATGAGCAAAAGATGACTCTGCTAGCTGTGATGAGCATAAGCCAAGCAGGACAGGACGGTGGCCCACAGAGTCACAGCTGGAGGAAAGATACCTTGGTGAAGCTTTGAGATCTCAAGATGATTTCCCTTCTCAAAGGAAAACAGAGCCCAGAGGCTAAGTGTCTGGGTTCTGTAAGCCTGCTTATTGTAGTCTGGTTCCAGAGAGGATGTGAGCCTCTGGTCCACTTCACTATTCCAGCTTTATATAGTGAATGTTATTTTCTTCATTTTATAAAGCACAGGCAAGGTCTAACTTCTTTTGGTGTTGTTTTTATATGTAAATAAGAATTTGATTGTAGGGTTCTTTCTGGATGGTGGATCAAAGTATGAGTGGGAATTCACAGTGGTGTACTTAGACAGAAGCACCCGTTCACAGTCACTGCCCTAACCTGAATTAGGGATCAGTCTGGTGGGGATGCATGAGCCCTTGTTAACAACCTTGTTCTTCAGGATCCTATGGGGAACTGGCTTTTGGCTACAGATAGCCCTTAAAGCTGGCTGCTGGTTGATTTGAGATACAACTGAAATGTATAAAAACTTGCACCTGTGCTTAAGGTGCCTTTGAGCAAGGTGTCTTAATTCCTCACATGACTCTTATTGCATCAAAGAAAATTTTGTACATGCAGCTGTGAGCTCATTTCTAAGTGCTTTGCCAATTAACAGATGGATGGCAGTCACTGGTGAAAGAGGGAAAAGAATCAGCTCAACTCACATGGCAGGAAGGTGACAAGGAAAGAGCATTTGACGTCTGATGGAGACATCCCAGTTAACATGCAAGGATACCACAAATAGGATGTGGTAGTGCCATTGGGCATGTGTGTGGGGACATCAAGGCCTGGTCAGAAGCATATTTCGTAAGTGACAGAGCTAAGATTAAAATTCAATTCCGAATAAATAAGATACTATTAAGGCAGTTTCCGAAATGTCAGTTAAAATAAAATGGACCCTGATGCCGTTCAAACTTTGTTCAATGAGGAATGACTTTTGCATCAGGATTAATTCTTTTTTGTTTGTTTTGTTTTGTTTTTGTTTATGTTTTTTGAGACAGGGTTTCTCTGTATAGCCCTGGCTGTCCTGGAACTCACTTTGTAGGCCAGGCTGGCCTCGAACTCAGAAATCTGTCTGCCTCTGCCTCCCAAGTGCTGGGATTAAAGGTGTGTGCCACCACTGCCCGGCTGCTGCTGCTGCTGCTGCTGCTGCTGCTGCTGCTGCTGCTGCTGCTGCTGCTTCTGCTGCTGCTTCTTCTTCTTCTTCTTCTTCTTCTTCTTCTTCTTCTTCTTCTCCTTCTCCTTCTCCTTCTCCTTCTCCTTCTCCTTCTCCTTCTCCTTCTTCTTTTCTTCTTTCCTCCTCCTCCTCCTCCTCCTCCTCCTCCTCCTCCTTCTTCTTCCTCTTGTAAGTTGTTACATTGAGTACCTACATTGAAGTTAAATTTTTTATCCTATTTCTGGACTAGTGGCATTAGTACTTTCAAGATGAAGATAGTGCTCTCTACAAGTTAGCTTTACAAATGATGTTGAGTAATGACCAAGAATGCCTCCATCTTGCCTCGTAAGCTACCGTGGTATTCAAATTACCTCAGAATCATACAAAAGCAAAATTATACTGCCAGCTGGTGTCCCATGTTCTGATTCAAGAATTATAGACTAGTAGGTTTTTCAGAACCAGAATCTACTTTATGACTCTGTGATCTAGAGACACAAAACACTGTTGACCCAGTTAATTCCTGGTAATGGGGTCATTAAAACAATGCTTAATGCACAGAACTACTGAAAACCTGTCAAATCGGTTTTACACGACTTTTGGTTCATATAGTAGAATGAATGGATGGAAAAATATTCAGAGATCTCATTAGATGTGATAACAGAAGCTGGAAGAGTGAGATACTAATTTCCTTGGATGCTGAGCCAGAGTCCTTAAATATTGACTGCCCTGTAAGGCATGAACAGGAAGGCAGATGAGATTGCAGTGACACTCGGCTGATTTAGCACTAGTTTAGCTTTAGCTTCACACAAGAGCTCTGTCCTCTGCCCCTGTGCTGTATTGTCACAGATTTCATTTTCATTCATTGTGTTAGTGCAGATTTGTAATTGGTTCATTCAGCCATCCTTTAGTCATACAGTAAACAAAATGACACGTCATACACAATGCTAACCCAACACAGCTCTCATGTTTTCTTATACAGCCTTACTGGTGGCCTTTATTTCTTCAGCTGGTCCTTCCGGTAGTGTTCATCTTCACCACCTCTCTAAGGTGGGTCACAACATTGCACAGGTTTTGACTACCTTGGACCAGCTTCATTTTCCCTTCATTTTTAGTAGTTTCTTTCACGTTAGTATTTTATTCAGGTGCCTTGGGCTGCCATGATTTCTGCTATGCACATGGAGGCCATGGTTGCCCATCACTCCTTTCTATGTCTTCCAGAGTCTTTGTCTTTGGTGGGACAGTTTGATCAGATGGGTCTTATTGTAGGCCTTGGCTCTCTCCTTCAGAGAATTTGTTGGGTTAACTGGATGTATGAGTTTTGTGTTGTAAAACTTGGGAGACTTCAGCCAGTATTTCTTCAAGTCTGCTCTTTATCCATTGGTCTCTCTCTCTCTCTTTTCCTTCTGGAAGTCTTATGTACATATTTAGTAGCTCTACTAGTGAACTCCTCCAGTGAATTTTTTATTTCAGTTACTCTACTTTTCAACTCCAGAACTTCTACTCCATTCCACTGTTTAACTTCTGTCTCTTGGCTGAAAGTCTGTTTCTATGTTAATTTCCTCTGTGTGCTGTTTCTTTGTGAAGTTTTAAGATAGTTGTTTAAATGCCAGGTCTAGAGAGTCTAATGTTTAAGTTTCCTGGATAGTTCCTGCCAGCTTTATATTGCAGTCTTTACTTCTTTTCTGAGACTGTGTTGTTGCTTAAAGCTGAGTATTAGAATTGTGTCATAACTCTAGAAATTTGGTTCTCTTGCAAGAATTGGCTGTTACTTGCTGCTGAGAATGGCGGTGGAGGATTGAGTATGAGCAGCCCCATAGGTTTGAATGCTTGGTCCGCCCTTGTGTAGAACTGTTTGGGAAGGATTAGGAGGCGTGGCCTTGTTGGAGGAGCTTTGTCTTGAGGAGTGGGCGGTGAAGTTTCCTACAGACAGTTCTCAGCTATGCACTTGCATGGCCTCTGAAAAGGCATAAAGAAGCAGTAAGGCATGTGAGAGCCCCAGAGTTCACCTTGACGGTGAATTGCTAACATCTTGCTTGGAATCAGGTCTGCCTCTCAGCCCCTCTTTCCCCTGCTTTGTGTGGAAGAGTCCTGATATTCCCAGAAGGGCAATATGAGATGCCTAAGGATACTCTGATGTCCTTTCAACTTGTCCTTGCAAAAGCCCACAGGAAAGGTGTCCTGTATCTTTCTCTTGTGTTCTTAGCTTGCAGTGTCAACAGCCTTTCTGTCAGACTCCACCACCTCTCATGATGTCACCACCCCTTGTTTGGATGCTGGCAGGATCTTTCCCCATGTTTTTAGAGGTGAATATGAAGGGTAGGATATTCTTTCCTAACATATGTGTTAATGGGTGTTCAGTCCCCACTTGAAGAAATTGTTTCTTCAAATGTGTACCTTCATTTAAAAAGCAGTATGTACTTTTACAGTTACTTCTAAATTTGCCATTTGGAATGCTGTGTATTTCCTTCATTCTCTGAATTTTCTGTCACTTACCTCCCTGGCACATCTCCTGGTTGCCACAGGTTACTTCTCTTGGCTTCAGAGCTACACCTGTGATATGGGAGGACCAAAGCCTGTATAGTAGACTCTGCCCATGCACTCCAAGCTTTTAAAGATTTAATACTGTGAATATGCTTATTAAAGACTAAAGGAGACTGGGTGACAGAGGAAGGAGGAGGCAATTAGAAAGTGAGTGGACAGGCTTGAGTGGACTGGGACTCTAGCAGATGTGACTAAATAGGGCATTGGTAGAAAAGAGGAAAAGTGGGCCAAGACAATCATTTAGCTGCCAGTTTGTGTGATAATGAGCCCCTTATAATAATATCTCTACCTTCTCCATGCAGAATAAAAAATGTGAGTAATAATTTGGTTTAAAAGTGCAGGGTCCCCTGGTGAGCAATGAGGAGACAGTCAGCCCTGGTCTCTTTCTGACTAGGATGAGGACTAAAGACAAGAGAGACTTACATCTCTTCTGCTGTTAGCGGGTTCTGCTGAACTTGTGCCAGCAGCGACATGAGGCTTTCCTCTGGGTACCTGTGGGTTCTAATTGGTAATTGTCATTTAACTTCCCAGAGTTTCTGAGTTGGTTATAAGAAGATTGCCCTGCTGTGGCCAATGACACCACTCGGTGTAGCTCTGAAGCCAAGAGCGATTTCTATATCCCACACAGGAAGTGAGCCTCAGAATTCTGACTCGACCATGTATACAAGCATAATTACAGGGACATAACTCAAAAATATTTGAACAAATGTGGCCCTGAGAATCGTACCACCAGACCGATTTCTCTTAATTTCATATTTTACTAATTGGCATTTATTCTCCCATGTGTTCTGAGAATGTTTTTACTCCCCTAACCTTGCTCTTTCCTATGCCAGGGTCAGACCTGTTTAAAACCTTCCATGTGTCGTGCCAAACACAGCTGTTGGTGAGTAGAGAAAATGGCTTAGGCTCATCAGGGATGATTTAGAAAGAAAGAAAATGAAGGAGGTAAGCCTTTCAATGAGCTTACCAAAAGAACCCAGTAATTCTAAAATACATGTATAATGTTACTTGCCTGTGTGGGCCTAGTTATACTTGGTTTCACGGAGGGACAGGAAGGATAAAGCTGTTAAGGGAGATATGTAAAGAAGGGTGACAAACATTTACTGAAGACTAAATTGTCCTTAACCTGCTTCACCTTAGTGAATCTGACATTTTAAACTTTGCAGCATGGCCGTGACTATGGAGTCCTATTAGGGTTTGACTCCACTGTGGCTGGGTCCTTATAATCATAAGACTTAGGAACCACCTACGAAGTTTAATGGTGTTTACCTCTGAAATTAAAATCCAGCTATGCAATGGCTGTCATTTCCTAGCTAATATCTGCAATCAAAGGAACCCCCAGATCATTGCTCCTTTTGGGGTTTGCATAAACAGGTTTATCTTGGCCCTGGTATCTTTCCAGATGGATCCAAGAGACTGTATCTGTCTTCTGAGGTCTTGTGTACCCTTTTACCTACTTCTTCTAGTTTTCAACCATGTGTAGGCATAAGTGTGCAAATCAAGCCCCCCCCTCTCTCTCTCTATATATATATGTATATATGTATATATACACACACACACATATATATATATATCCCATATAAAAATATCTATATCTATAAATATATAAAGCACATATGTGTGTGTGTGTGTGTGTGTGTGTGTGTGTGTATGTATAGAAATTGTGCATCCTTAAATGGTATGTTTGCCTGTTCTATTCAGTCTCAGGCTCCCAAGCAGGCTTGACCCCTCTGGGATGTTCAGGTGTGCCGCCCTGTACTGTCCCTGATACCTGGAGACCCTGTCTGTCTGAGTAGGTTACCATGCCTCCCTGTGGGTGTGCTCCTCCACCTGTGCATCTTTCCTCACTCTGTTTCCCAGACAACAAGCTAATCCCTCCTTTTTCCAAGGAAGGTAAGCTTTCCGTCAAACATGGAAAGCTAAATGAGAGCGAAATTTCAAGATGAAGAATGTTCATGCATAAGTCTCCTCAGTAGTCAGTGGTACCTCTCTTCTTCCTATTTCCTAGCCAGAAAGTCAGTGAAACTTGGAAAAATTCATATTATAACCTAGCTATAATTGTAACAGGATGGCAGTGATAGAAGAGTTGCTTGTGGGGGGAAATTATTTACCAATTCTCCAGAAGTTCATTTTTAAAAACTAAAAGTGTGCACTTAGTGCATGTGTGCGTGTGCATGTGTGTGCATGTGTGTGTGCATGTGTGTGTACTGTGTGCATGAGCACATGAGTGTGTGTGTGTGTGTGTGTGTGTGTGCTGTGTGTATGAGCACATGCACGTGGGAGGGCAGCTAGTGGGAGTTAGTTCTCTTCTTTCCCCATTTGAGTCCTAGGGACCAAACTCAGGTTGTCAGACTTGGCAGCGAGTGAGTTTCCCAGCTGAGGCTCCTTATCAGTCTCCCCAAATCATCTTCCTGGTGACCCTTTGGACGTGTTAAGTTCAAAGGTTATGTTTCTGAATTGTGTGAGAGCAAATTACTTAGTTACCAAAGGAATGTGAAGTTGTCCTAGGAGGTGCTGCCTGGGGTAGCCTCAGTCTTTTTCTTTGTCTTTGCCCCTGTCCTTAAATTGCCATCAATCACTTGCCTGAGTGAGATTTCCACAGTCTGTTTTGTGAGGGAGAGCAGACGGGGCAGACGCGGTGGAGCCTTAACACCAGAGCAGGATGGAATTTTTGGAATGGTGTTAGTGTTGTGTCTACAGTGTAGGCTTTGTTTGAGGCCCCTGCTCAGCGGCTGTCACTCCTTAGAAGCCTTAGAATGCCTAGCATCTCTCCACCCCCATCCAGAGGGCACCCTGTCTTTACATATGCACACCATGCATGCCTGGTCTGGGGCAGACAGAAGTCAGTCAGGCGAGGAGGGGGTACCCCACAAAGTTCCTCTGGCTATTAGCAGATTCTTGAGAGCATGCGGAAGTGGTTGTCTGGAGTGTGAGGTTTCACATGTTAATATTTTGGGAGCTCGATGACAGTATTTTCTTGCCACGTGTCTGTTGTATGGAACACACGTGCACACCCTCCTTAAGCTTTAAGTCATCTCCAGAGTACTCATTCTACCTCACGTATTGGAAATGTTGTGCAAATCATCTACTAATTGTTCATGGAGAATGGTCAGAAAAGGGTCTGTGCATGTTCATAGCAGGTGGAATTTCTTTTCTAATATTTTCAATTCAAAGTTAGTTTCACCAGGGAACACAGAGGACTATATGTGTTTTTATGTCTGTGCGCATGTGTGCATTTCTGGTTTTATGTGTGTAAGTACATACAAGGATGATAAAGTCCTTGATGTCCCTTATGTGGTTGCTGGAGTCAGGGTACCCAGCTTCACTGGAAACCTATGGTGCTATAAAATACGTTTTACGTATAAGTTATAAAAAAATTGAGTTTTGTGAACTCAAAAGGAACATATTGACAGTATATGAAGTGACTTTCCTAGAAAGCATATAGATCTTTCTTGGTGAAAATCTAGCCATATTAATGACCAGTCAGAAATGTCTGCTTGGTCAAGTTATTCAACAGGAAACTTATAGTTTGACAAGATTCCCAGACCAGAGGTATCCATGGATTAAAGCCAACAGGAGAAAAGCAGGCGGCTTCGGCTCTCTCCATTAGGGATCGAGGCAGATGTCCTCGTGTGCTTGGTTCTCATGTTCTAGTAGAAGCCAGTCACCTCCAGTCTCCTCTGCCACTAAAACAGAATACAAGAAACATGTTCCATATTGGTAGAAAAGACAGGAGCCAGGGTGATAGTTGACAGCGTGGACTTCAGAGGGAAGAACAACAGTAGTGGAGTCTTGCTCAACACTTATTTTTTTATTAGATATTTTCTTCATTTACATTTCAAATGCTATCCCAAAAGTCCCTTATACCCTTCCCCTGCCCTGCTCCCCAACCCACCCACTCCCACTTCCTGGTCCTGGCATTTCCCTGTACTGGGGCATATAAACTCTGCAAGACCAAGGGCCTCTCCTCCCAATGATGGCCAACTAGGTCATCCTCTGCTACATATGCAGCTAGAGACATGAGCTCTTGGGGTACTGGTTAGTTTATAATGTTGTTACACCTATAGGGTTGCAGACCCCTTCAGCTCCTTGGGTACTTTCTCTAGCTCCTCCAATGGGGGCCCTGTGTTCCATCCAAAAGATGACTGTGAGCATCCACTTCTGTATTTGCTAGGCACTGGCATAGCCTCACAAGAGACAGCTATATCAGGGTCCTGTCAGCAAAATCTTTCTGGCATATGCAATAGTGTCTGTGCTTGGTGGCTGTTTATGGGATGGATCCCGGGGTGGGGCAGTCTCTGGATGGTCCTTCCTTCTATATCAGTTCCAAATTTTGTCTCTATAACTCCCTCCATGGGTATTTTGTTTCCCCATTCTAAGGGGGAATGAAGTATCCACACTTTGTTCTTCCTTCTTCTTGAGTTTTATGTATTTTGCAAATTATATCTTGGGTAGTCAGAGTTTCTGGGTTAATATCCACTTAACAGTGAGTGCATATTGTGTGAGTTCTTTTGTGATTGGGTTAACTCACTCAGGATGATATCCCCCATTTGCCTAAGAATTTCATAAATTCATTGTTTTTAATAACTGAGTAGTACTCCATTGTGTAGATGTACCACATTTTCTGTATCCATTCTTCTGTTGAGGGACATCTGGGTTCTTTCTAGCTTCTGGCTATTATAAATAAGGCTGCTATGAACATAGTGGAGCATGTGTCCTTATTACAAATTGGAACATCTTCTGGGTATATGCCCAGGAGAGGTATTGCTGGATCCTCCGGTAGTACTATGTCCAATTTTCTGAGGAACTGCCAGACTGATTTCCAGAGTGGTTGTACAAGCTTGCAATCCCACCAACAATGGAGGAGTGTTCCTCTTTCACCACATCCTTGTCCAGCATCTGCTGTCACCTGAGTTTTTTATCTTAGCCATTCTGAGTGGTGTGAGGTGGAATCTCAGGGTTGTTTTGATTTGCATTTCCCTGATGATTAAGGATGTTGAACATTTTTTTCAGGTGCTTCTCAGCCATTCAGTATCCCTTAGTTGAGAATTCTTTGTTTAGCTCTGTACACCATTTTTTAATGGGGTTATTTTATTTTCTGGAGTCCAGCTTCTTGAGTTCTTTGTATATATTGGATATTAGTCACCTATCAGATTTAGGATTGGTAAAGATGTTTCCCAATCTGTTGGTGGCCTTTTTGTCTTATTGACGGTGTCTTTTGCCTTACAGAAGCTTTGCAATTTTATGAGGTCCCATTTGTCTATTCTCGGTCTTACAGCATAAGCCATTGCTGTTCTATTCAGGAATTTTTCCCCTGTGCCTGTATCTTCAAGGCTTTCCCCACTTTCTTCTCTTTCTAAGTTTCAGTGTCTCTGGTTTTATGTGGAGTTCCTTGACCCACTTAGACTTGTTGCTCAACCCTTATAACGACCTGTTATAGATGAAAGAAATGAGAGACTGTGGGGAGTGGAGCAGGATCATAGAGGGTTAAGATGTATATGATAACCCCAGAGAAAGCCTGATTTTAATGACTTTTTACCAAGTCATTCAAGAAGGAAGGAATTCAAGAAGTTTAAGATAAAGAGTATTCGTTCATTCATTGTATCTCAGGGCTCCTATGGGATACAGCAGGAAATATAACAGATGGATATACAAGTAGGTTTTGGTTGCAAGAACATAGCCTTCAACCATATGCAAATTATTTTGTGATTAATGATTCTATTAAACATTTGTGTTCTGTAAGAAAGGTTGGGCTTCCAAGGTAAATGGTAGTGGAGTAAATGGACTTCCATGTCTTGCCTTGGGTGAGAATTTCAGGAATAGAGTTGACAACTGCCTGAGTAGAAAAGAGGAGGTGCCTAGGGGTTGGCTGGCTGCAAGAGGAGGGAGTCATTGGGAGCACTGACAATTTCACTGAAGCCAAAACCCTTCTGGGAGCCACCATATTGACTGCAGATCGAAGATGTCAGATTTGCTGCTGTTGCTGCTCCTGCTTCCAGCATTCCCCATCAGGGTGACCCGGCCTTGAGAGCAGAGCTAAGGCGAGGGCTATTTTTGAGACAAGAGTTTGGAGCTGGTAGAATCATCCCACCACACCGTAACTACTCTGGAAAGTGTGTCCCAGGAGTTAGTTTTCTCATCAGTACTTGTCTAAAGCAGATTTGCTGTCTGAGCTGTTCTTTCTTTAGAAGGATAATGTTGGCAATGGTATAGCGGTGGATCTGTATAATTGACTTAAAACCTAGGGTTGGATTAAAGCTCTTCCACTCACTTGCTCTATGATTTTAGGAAAATTCCTTACAGTCTTCAGGATTGCTTCCACTTTCTTTCATCAGGGAAACATGGGACCAACATGATATATATGAAAACATTTAAAGCCCTTATGCTACCAAATGTAATCTGTGTCAGTGTGTGTGTGTTGGTGTCAAAGGGAAAGGGTTTCAGAGAAAATCCAGTGAGAGAATATCTTCATAATAATGGTTGATATGAGCAGAAATCAAGGCCATGATAAAGGAAAGATTAGGGAGACAAAATGACACAAGATAAGGGGAAAGAAGGACTGAGGAACATCCCAGGGTTCTAAATTTGAATGGTACAGTTAGATGAGGGATGGAAACTGGGGACTAGCCTTTGCTCTGGAGATAACGAGTGCCCGATCCTGCTGGAGCATCTTGATTCAGATGTCAAGAGGAAACTGTGGCTGTAATCTCAGAGGGAAAGTTGAAGCTGGAGATGGATGACAGCCTCTAGTAAGAATTTGAAGTTTTGGAATGGAATGTTGTAGCGGTGCTTTGAAGAAGGCCAGGGAGAGACCTAAAGGCACATAAGCAACTTCACTCCCTTGCTGCTAGCTCTTCCTCAGAGCAGCCATGATCTCTGTTCTGGTTCGGTTTCTGTTGATGTGATAAAACACTGGCCAAAAGCAATTTGTATGAGGCAGGAACCTGGAGGCAGGGACTGAAACAGAGACCATGGGAGAATGTTGCTTACTGACTTGCTTTCTATGGCTTTCTCGGCTTGCTTTCTTATACAACCCAGGACCACCTGCTCAGGGGTACCAGCTATAGTGGGGTGGTCTCTCCCCAATAAATCATTAAATAAGAAAAGCCCCACAGACACGCCTATGGGCCAGTATGCTAGCGGCAATTCCTTAATTGACATTCCCACTTTCCTAGGTGACTCTAGTTTGTGTTAAGTAGACAAACACTAACCAAAATGGTTTCTAGAGTTGATGACTGGAGAACTTGCCACAGTTAATAGTAGTTATTCTTTCGTTTAATCTTTCTAACACTTTTAATTCTTAGAGCGTAGGGATCGGGTGAACCACAGAATTCTGATCATAAAACACATGTGTGCTGGTCTGCAGTGAATATTCCTTATGTTTCTTGTAGTTAACCTGTGACAGAAAAAGGGGATGCTCTGAAACCAAGGTGGTCACTGTGAAGGGAGTTCAGGAGGGACTGGGCCAAGGTGGTCACTGTTGACTGACACTAGGATGGAATCATTGGTGTTAAGTGCCTTTTTAGTCTGATGGTTTATATACAGAGAATGTGGATCGAAACATTAGATTGTTGACTGTAGGTTTAAAAGTGTAGAAATGACAGGGATCTGGGGATTAGGACGGTTTTCAATATCCGTGAAACTCAGAGGGGTCGGACAGGGAAGCCAAAGTGAGAGAAAATTGGTTACAAAACACATTTTTAAAAACAAGATAGGAAGCGTTAAAGAGGGCAGAAGTGGAAGCGGCTTTATGCCTGAGCCTCTTATACATGAACATACCAACTGTGTAGCTTTTGTGGGCCGAAATGTTTGTGTTCCATGGAAGACAGAACTTTGTAAATGGAGTTGTTGCAGGCTCTGGCCCGGAATGAGGCTTTAATCAAATGGCTGGTGACTTTATCACGGGAAGAAGAGACACTGAGGACGATTGCCAAGGTTGCCACATGATGACAGGCAGGGATTGATGCTGGCTGAAGCTGCACATGTGCCAATGATCACGCAAAGTGGGAAGGAGGCTCTAGAAGCAGTGGCTTTCAGTGGTTCTCACCCAGTGGGCCATGGCCTCTTGGTGAGGGATGGATGGAAAGACCCTGTCATGGGGGTCTCTTAAGACCATTGGAAAATAGATGTTTACCTTACAATTCACAACAGTAGCAAAATTACAGTCATGAAGTAGCAACAAAAATAATTTTATGGTTGGGGGGGTCACCACAACATGAGGACTGTTTTAAAGGGTTGCAGCCATTAGGAAGGTTGAGAACCACAACCCTAGAGGAATCACAGCTACAATGATGCCTTGAATCCCACATTAACATTAAGATCTATGAGGGAATAACTCTCTCTTGCTCCAAGCCACTTAGTCTGTAGCATTTGGTTATGGCATCCCTGGCTTAAAAATCAAAAAACACAAACAAAAAACAAAACAAAGCTTACCTGTGGCACAAGGCAAGAGGAAGTAAAAGCCATGGGGAACATGGTCTGACTCATCAACAACATGGGAGTTCAGAGATTGGTGTGAAAAGGCTGAGGGAAGGAGGCAGGGGCAGAGCTCGGGACCTCAGACTTCTCCAAAGTCTCTTCATCCCGGTCGCATTGAATGAGTCCCAGCCCGCTCTGCACTTGCCGCGAAGGTGCCGTCTGCTTTCATAGTTTGGTGCACATCGGTGAAGCATAGCTGTCCGTTCCTGGCATTTGAGTTTAGAGGATGCTTCGTCTGGGCATTTGTTTGTTTCGGGAAGAAAGCGAAAGAGTCTAAGTGGGGCTGAGTGTTTCCTGATGAAGCAATCTAAGGGACTCCCACTCTCTGCCTCAACAATTCCCACTGCAGAAAAATCAAGTAAACAGCCCCCTCAGAACATCCCTCTGAAGGAAGGAAGCAAGTAGTATTGAAGTGACTGCTTCACAAGAAATCTGGGAATCCAAGACTGCCTTTCTGGAGAGAAGAGCCATTGATTGCTGGGGAACTATGTGTGGAGGGAGGAAAATGACAAAGAACAAGAAAGAGAAAGACAAAGACAAAGAGCAGAAAACGAAAAGGAATCTGTGTCTAATAATCCAGGCGTGACAGTACTGAAGATTTAGGGTAGCCCAGGGCTACTCACCATGGCTCATCCCCTTTCTCTCCCAGAACTTCGGACACTGTGTTATGAAAGTGAGTGTCATTTGTTATCCTGAGAGCCTGCACTCGAAAATGAATTTAGGGTGGATTTCAAGAGCGGTTTTTCTCATACCGAGAACAGAATTACGTCTTTGCATGCTCCCTCCCCCGGTCTCTAAGCTTTCTAAGCTTACAGTTCTTCCAGAGATCGGCAGGCACATATTGCAGGTGACAGCTTGGACTGTATATCCTGCAGGCTCTATCCCTGCAGAGCCAGGGCAGTAGCCTTCTCCCTTCAGTTCTTGCTAAAAGATAAAATAAAGTCAGCCAGCAGGGGCCGCTCTGTGCACCCATTGGTGTGAGGTGCAGGAACAGTGGCTTGCTGCTGGTGGAGCCTGTGTGAACATGTGGACTGGTTTGTTTCCACCTTCAGAGGAAGCATTTGTGTCTTCTCTTTGTACCTCCCTGAGGAGACACCTACGAAAACAGCAAACAGCTCCCTGAAAACTCCTTCAAAACTTTATTTGCCCAAGAAGTGTGAAAATGGTGACCTTAGATATTAAGAGAAAAACCCAAACCTCTGTGGCTTGTTCCGTGTGTGTGTGTGTGTGTGTGTGTGTGTGTGTGTGTGTGCATGTATAACTTCTAAATGAAGGGGAAGTAGACGAAGACCTCAGGCTGGCTGCCTTTGGAACTGACAGGGATAGGTCCCCACTGAGTGGCAGTGTTGGAATGTGATCCTGGCCCCAGAGAACAGTCTGGTCTTGGGCCAATGTGTGGAAGAATTAAAAAAAAAAAAAAAAAAAAAAAAAAAGAGGCAGAATGGTTGTGTATCGGTTTCAGTGCATGGCTAGCTGGAGAAAAGCAAAATTAATGACTATTGCTTTTTTTAAAAGGAGATTATTTCCTCATTAGTAGGAGCTGTGTGAGAGAGAAAGGAGAGAGGGGGAGGAGGAAGAAAGGGAAGGGGAGAGAGAGGAAGGAGAGGGGAAGGGGAGAGGAAAAAAGGAGAGAGGGGGAATGGGAGGGGAGGGGGAGAGGAGAGGAGAGGAGAGGAGAGGAGAGGAGAGGAGAGGAGAGAAGAGAAGAGAAGAGAAGAGAAGAGAAGAGAAGAGAAGAGAAGAGAAGAGAAGAGAAGAGAAGAGAAGAGAAGAGAAGAGAGAGGAGAGAGGAGGGAAAGGAGAGAGGGGGCTGGTTTGGCTCCCTCTGTGGGCTTTATGATCAACTGGACTCTTCCAACCCCTCTGCAAACTTTCTCATTTCTGGATAATGCTAAGCAAGGAATGAGATCCTCTTCCACGCCTGTGCTGGGAGCCCAGGCATCTTCCAGAGGAGAGGCTGCAGCAGCCCTGCACACTCTGCCAATTGCTTTTATTAGTCATGTTGCTGCTCTGACTGGCCGCTGTCTGTCAGGAACACTGGAGTCATTCCCCCCACCTTCTATTTGCCTCCCAGTGTTCTCTTGCTGGTGACACATTGCTGGCACTTGAGTGGGATTTTCTGTTCCCTTCCTTCAGAAAGCTGCTGACATTGAATGTGTCAGGCCCAGTGACAGAGTCACAGCTTGAGACCTTGAACTTCTTGAACTCTGAACTAAGCTGTGGTCGTCTTTCCCTGATGGACCTGCCCCAAGAACTCACACATGTGGCATATTAAGGCATCCTTCCTTAGGCCAGTTATTTAGGACTCGTTATGAAGCAGGGCAACCTTGGGGTTGCAGCTCATGAATGGCTGTGGGGAAAGCCAGAAAGTCCCCTTATACTGATTCCATGGCTAGTTGGAACTTTCTTCTATGCCTTCCAGCCTTTGGTTTTCAAGGAGAAATTTTCCATGCAATTAGAGATTCTGTGGTCATTTGCCTTACAAGGTTGAAAATATGTTTAAAAAATGATTTTTATGAACAAGTAAATGTGAAATGGACTCTAAAAATTTCATTTGATAGAACACAGAATAAAGGGCCATAGAGGAAAATGATTTGGTAGCTTGCTGTTGTAAGTATTTCATATGTATATAAGCACACACTTGCGTCACAGTATTCTGCTAATGGTGCATAGGATGAGATGGATGAGCAGATAATTTAAAAGGAAGAGGGCTGTATTAGCCTATTAATCTCTGGCATGAGGCTGAAGCATTCAAGATGGAGTTCTGGCTGAGTGGCTTGCTGTGGTCCCCATGTCAGCTGACTCTCTGGACAGCTATTGATTTTCTTGGTTGTATGTGCCATAGACATACAAAGTCTCCAATGCTTGGCTTGGTAGTTAGAGGGCCACAGCTCTGCTGGGTTTCATGTGCATGTATGTGTGTGCACACACATCTGTGGGCTTACTCATCGTTTCAAGCTGTGCAACTGTGGTTTGCTCATCAGTAGAGCCGTGACATGAAGACTGGTAGATAAAGAGTTCCCACCTCAGCGGAGCTGCCTAGTGCCATTAATCTCCTCTAGCCCAGACAGGAGAGGGAGCAAATGCGGATTGCAGATGGCAGCTTCTGTGGACATGTGTTGAAATGTTCAGAATTCTGAGAGAATGTGACCTGTCCCATCCTTTCCTTTGTCCCTGATCATGTCTGGCTTTGTGTCTGATTGAGGACCAGCAGGTCATACTTAGCCTGGTCTGTTCAGATGGCGCCAGGTGAGGCAGGTGGTCTGCAAGCAAGTTCATGCTCTTTAATGTCTCGGCCACACCCTTATTTCTTGCCTGGTGTACTGGCTCATTTGCTGTGGACTATGCCAAGTGCCATGGTTCTTCTCCAAGACAAAACAGAACTTTTAGTAGGTTTATACCCGCTTTTGTTTCTCCAACTGTCTCACAGTGATTTAAAACAGCAAAGTGTTTCAAAGGCTTGAGAGGCCCAAAAGCCCTCTGCTCAGGACATCATTAACTCATTGGCCTTGAGGCTGAGGAGTCAATATTAATGACTGAGTTCAGCAGACCGGGTAGGCTGTGCACTGTGAGTTTGCTGTGTGGGACACCTGAGTACTGGAGACTTTGTGCCACCATGCTCTGACTCTCTGGAAACGTGTTCTGAGGTCTCCCCTATTGCCTAAATGTGGCTGAATTACCATGGGCTTTGGAACAGACTGAAAAGTACCTTCCTTTCACACATGTGGCTCTTTCAATGGAAACTGTCAATCTCAAGACAAGCTGAAGTCAGAGGTGGGCCCCTCTGATCTGTTCCGCCAGGAACTCCACAGCCCAGCCTTTCTGGAAGACGGTATCGAGTTTGCCCACTGTTGTGAATGAAAATAATCTATTGGTGAAAGCCCCAAATTAGAAGCCTCTTGGTATATTTATTTCTGTGTCTCAAGAATTCTGATTTAAAGCAGACTTTATTTCAAGTAACGTGAACAGTAGGTTGTTCAGGAGTCTTGGATGAATCAATGTTTTCTTCCCTCCATTCCAGGAAAATCTATTTAAAGAAAAGGTCAGCTCTGGGCTGAAGTTAGACTCATTGAATGCAAGTCTGGGGCACAAGACTAGTGCTCTTCTCTTCTGTACAGTTGTGAGTGGTAGGGCCTGGGTTTATACAGGCCAGCGGTTTAGACATCGTTTCCTGTGTAGCCTTCCTCTACTTGGAGTGTCATGTGAAGCTAATAGTGTATGGCCTGATAACCTTCATAGAGAGAGAGATACATAGATAGATGCAGGAAGATGAGCTTTTATGGGACTTGGGAATTATTAAATTTAGGAATAATTTAAACCCCGAAAATACTAACGTGCTTCTTTGAGATGCTCCAGCCCTGCTCACTCTCTCTCACCTCTCTGTGCTCTGGCCCACTCCATTTCTCTCTGTGAAGGTTATCAGGCATCGTCTCACTTAACAAACCTTGACCCTGACCCTCTTGCGGGCCCTGGTGGATCTCTGCCTCTGTGCCCCATGTCTCTGGTCTGCCTCTCATTCAGTAGATCCTGGGAATTATTATGGTCTCTGAACTTGACTCCTCACTTCCTGTTTCAGTCTCTACTAAACCTCCCCTGTATTCCAGGAGAATCTGAACATTTTCCATGACTTCGGGATGTTCGTTGAAGAAAAAATAGCAAAAGAATTAGCCAAGAAGTTACAAGTTCCCAGGAGTTGATATTTTAATGGGGAAGATGTGCTCAGGGTGTGGTGTATACTAACGTGGTGTGTTGATGTTCCTTAAGTGTTACAGGTAGGGGAAGGCTGGTGACGGAGGGAATCAGGAACTCAGTTTGGGAATGAAAATAATCTAAATGAATATGCTTTGGATGCCAACTATGTGGAGAGACACTAAGATGGTTGGAGCTGGAGTTGGGAGGAAAGTTTGTACCTAGAGGCAGAAACTTGACAATATTACCCTGTACATGGTACTTAAAGTCAGACCAGAGGGAAGCCAAAATATACAGATGAGAAGCATCATTGAGGTGATTCCCAGAGACTTTTCTGATAGGATTCAAAAGTGTCATCCCAGGAGTCCCTCCTGCTCCTGGCCCCTCACTTCTCTTTAATTTCTATCATTCTTTAAAACAAAATGAAACTAAACACAGAAGCAATTTTCTTGTCTTTTTTGCCTTTATTTCTCTGTGATGCTGGTGATGGAACCCAAGACCTCACAGATGCTAGCCAAGGGCTGGAGAGTGAACAATATTTTGCCCTTGTCTGTTCTAGGTTCCTGGTATAAAGCAAATCCCTGGAGGTTGGTGGGTTGGGTGTTGGTGTCTACATTCCCAGGACCTGTCTATCACATCCATGAAACAGCCTAGTAAATATTGAACTGTCTAGTTTAAGGTCTGTGAAAATAGTTTCAAAGATGAAACTATTTAAAAACGCATATGCATTAAATATACCCATATTTGTATGTACCTATGTATGTGACTATCTGGAAGGCTTATAAGTGACAACATCTTCCCAGACACTCATGTCAGCATATAGAGAGTTGTGTCTCTGCCCTTTTTACAGCATGCTGCACTCTTATATTGCTGTATGAAAGTACATATTTCTTCCCTAGAATAACGATTATTCATCCCTTCTCTCATGCATCTTGGCATTACTTCTTGGGAGCCTAGAAGTGCAAACAGGGAAGAAGGAAGTTTTCAGCTGCCTTAGAAGTTGCTGGCTCCATTAAATTTACTATTATATTTAAAATTAAAAATAGTAAAACTGACCATTTTTTTTCCTGTAGAAATTCTGGCTACTTGAAATG
Source organism: Mus musculus (assembly GCF_000001635.26). Classification (NCBI taxonomy): domain Eukaryota; kingdom Metazoa; phylum Chordata; class Mammalia; order Rodentia; family Muridae; genus Mus; species Mus musculus. Next base: position 59,938,598 of record NC_000080.6, on the reverse strand, counting down.
CCCTGTGTGTGTGTGTGTGTGTGTGTGTGTGTGTGTGTGTCTGTGTGTCTGTGTGTCTGTGTGTCTGTGTGTGTGTGTCTGAATTTGTGTGTACATGCATGTACTTATCTGTGGGTTACTATGTATTTGTTTAAGTGCATATATGTCTGTATTCATGTATATGTTTGTGTATATTCATGTGTCTGTGGACCTGTGTGTATTTGTATGGATTTATGTGTGTGTATGCCCTTGTATGAATTGTGTGCATGCTTATATATGTTTGTGTTCAGGACTGTTTCTGTGAGTGCATAAGGTAAATTCTATGCTTCAGGAAAACTATTTCTTTGAATGCTTTTTGGTTTTTAAATCTGGGTACTTGGATATTCTGTAAACAATTACTAGTATAATTTTGAAGTCTGAGCTTTCACCCATTGAGTGGAATAAAGATCCCCCCCCCTCTCTCTCTCTCTCTCTCTCTCTCTCTCTCTCTCGTGTGTGTGTGTGATGATCAACCCATGGTTTCCCCAAGAGATGTTTGAAGTCCTTATGACACCCAGTATCTGTGGACAATTTTTGTCCAGTCAGAAATGAAAGGACACAGTGTTCCTAAAATAAGCAAGTGTGACACCCACCTGCAGGCAGAAACACAGGGAATAGTACCCCCCATCACACTGTGTGGACCCATGCCTCCGTGCCAGCAGTGTGCAGCCACTGTGCTGGTCCCAGACTGTCTTGAATGGAGAGGGGACCAGAAAGGAACAAACCAGTGCATTACCAGTGGCCAGTGGGCCTCTGTAGCTTGCAGTAGAAAGGATGGGGACTTTGAGCCTAAGGTCCACCACTACATAAGAGTATTCCTTATAGACAAGCAGCCTATGACTTGCATGAACTGGGGTAGAAGGCTCCCAGATAGGATAATGTTTCAAGAGAAGCTGGATATCAGTTTGTTTGTGAGAAGTCTCCTGTCTTTTGCATCTTGGATAAAGCACATTTTCCCCCTTTAACATAGGATGAATAGTTATCATCAGCTCAGCCCAGTGGTGTTCTTTTCTGAGCACTCAGATCAATGGTCCAGGACCTCCGTGCTCCTCGGCATGGCCTTTGTACTTTGGGCCTTGACCCAGTTTCAGCCTTCTGCAGCAAGGCCTCTTATGTGTGCCTTATTCCCCAATTCGGCTAAGAGGTGTGTATTTCCTCCAGCACTTGTAGCCTGTGCATTGTCCTGGGTCATTTCCGTGATACCTGTGTGCTCGCTCACCTTGAGAGCAGAACCCTTGCTGGTCTGCTAGTGTGTTGTCATGGTTACCCTTCATGATTACATCCTGGATGTCAACACCCCACCCTAGGCCCATGTTCCAAATACTTCTCCAATATTTGGTAGAAGGCCATTGTCACAGTGTAGATACAAATAAGAGCAGTGTAGTAGTAGGAAGAGAGGGGGAGAGAGAGAGAGAGAGGGAGAGAGAGAGAGAGAGAGAGAGAAACCCTCAGGACCCACAGCAGCCGGAGCAGCTGCTCTGGTTGGGTCAGAGTTCAGGCCATAGCAAATATTCCTCAAAGGAAAGATAGCTGACTTGGTTTTCAGCACCTGCTCTGGGCTAGGTGATTTGCTTGTTGGTTTTTTGACCAGAGAGCATGGCAAGAAATAACTCAAGTGGTTCCTTTTTCTTCTCCTCGTCAAATGCCAACTGAAAGGTTATGTGATCCACACAGTGACAGCTGCTAGAAGCTCCATTGGAATTTATTGATACTCAGAAGGGTGCCCTTGTTGGGCAGACTTTTTCCTGGCTGTGCAGCATCCTTGGGGGGGGGGGGGGGTTGTGGTGGCATAGTCCAGGCCTGAAGAGGCTTTCTGACTGCATGATCTGCTCATGGGCCTTCCCAGTGAAACCTGGCTGCAAACATAGGTGACATCAGTCAACCCTCAAGCAGCACCAGCCTTGATCCTCAGTCACAAACGTCCTACATCCCTTTCAGCATCTCCTGCTCTTTTACCAGTGGCAGAAGGTTTTTATCTGTGTAGGTTGCTGCCTATCCCCTCCTCCTCGCCATCCTCTGATGCTTTGCTGTTTCTTCTTTTCCCTAAGCATGTTTCTCTCTCACATTCATTCTGGTGCCCTCAATTCCCTTCTCTCTTTGTCTCCCTCTTCCTCTCTTTCCCTCCCTCCCTCCCCTCTATCTCTGGTCATTTTGAGACTGGGAAAGGACTCACTATGCCACCAGTGCTGGCCTCACAGCTGGGATTGTGCCTGTGAATGACGGGACTCACACAAAAGCACACCCAGCTTTTAAAGACATTCTTGGCTCTGTGTCTTCTCACAGAGCAAGACACGCATCTTCAGAAGCCACTGTGTGGACCTGTCTAATCCTAGCCCAGTCTAGATTTCACACTGTGGATGGAGATGTTTTATGACTATTGTAGTTTCATATATGACAGCCTCTACAGATTTCCTTAGGGCTCTGGATAAATCCAAGGCTTCCTCCGTATCTATGAGGCCCCCTGCACTATAGCTTCTTGTTCCTCTGACCCGAAGTTCACTTGCCTTTCAGGTAGGTCTGTGGCTTCCATGTCTAATGTGACAGATACAGAGGAATTTGACTTCTTTGTACATTTGTTTGTTATCCTTTGTCTCTGGGACAAAGGATATGTCTGTATATGTCCTAGAGTTTTACATGTGTCAGCAGCTCCTATTAGCAAAACACAACTTCTAAGACTTCTTTTTCTCGTTCCCTTTTAGCACCAATATCCACCTCATTGTCTGCACTCTACTGTCTATATAGAAAGATGAATGGGGTGGCAGCTGCCCAGAGGTCCAATCACTAGCCACCTGCTTCACTTGGTGCCTCTGTACCACCAAGGCAATCTGCAGGCCACAAATGTGGGTCACTGGGACTCTTGTTCTTAGTCTGTCTTGAGCGGAGGGCACTCCAGAAGAAATGAGAAAATCTTTTCTATGCATTTGCCTATTAGTTTGGTTTTATTTATAAACTCAGGGCAGCACATGCCACTCACTGCCTTTTTGGATATGATGACGTTACAAGCTTTAGTCCTCAAGGGGCAGGAACTGAGGAAGCTTAGATACTTAATGCACAGCATCAGAAAGCTAGCACAGGTGATTTGGGAAACTGGCTTTCTCATGAAGCAGGTAAGGCTGTCAGCCGTTGAAACATAGTGCGCTTCTTTGGATGTGCAGTTCATCTGTCCTGGCAGACATTAACGTGTGTTCTCTTGCACTACACGAAGATAGTAATGTGATTTGTAGCGCTCTCTTGGCTGGCATATACTGACCTGCTCAGTTATGCCGTTCCTTGAGAACACTCTGCAAACTGTAGTTGCCCAGAAAGCAGTGTCCACAGCCGTTTCCTTTATATATTTGACCCTTGTGTTTGATTTGGGAGCTGTACCTTCCTCTGGGAGTCAAGGGAATCAGTCAGTGCAATGTGGTAACCTGCAAATGCAAAACCATTACATGCCTGTAATAGACGTGTTACAGGCACACGCCTTAAACCCTAAAAGTTAAAGACCTTGGTGGCTATGCAGAAGTTCTTAGTAAAGTCATGCTTGCCGAGTGTGAAGATGCTAAATTTGGCAGATGTGTCACCCTGTGCCAACTGTAGGTCAAGCATCACTAGAATAGGGGTCATCTTGCCCTAGCTGAGTGGCAGCTCTCGTGTGCTGCTGTCACATCTTCCTTACAGGAGGGTCACTCCTTAAAATAATTGGCCTGTAGGAAATGTTTCCCTAAAAAGAATTCTACATTTTTAAAGAATTGCTTAAAGGATCCACAGTCCAAATTCAGATTGAAATGCTTCTTAAACCGTGTAAGTTGTCTTTGAGATCTATTTATACACAGCTATTCAAGAATATGTTTGCTTCCTCTGCAAGAGGATTCACGGGTCTAAAATGAATAATCTAGTTTGGGGGAAGCAAACAAGTGAAGTGTATTAAGCTTACTGTTAATATCCTCTGGGAAATGAAGTGCATATTTTTAGGGGTTGCCTTGTAAAGTCGGTGATTTGAGCTGTGTCAAATGCTGGTCACATTTTCCTCCAGTGAACAGGGTGGCCGGTGGTTGTCAAAGTCTGAAGGCTCCAAAGCACAAGCCAGTAAATAGCCAGCCTCTCTGCTAATTTACGAGCAGCCATGACAATTTTCTTACATTTACCACTTCCCACATCTCTCCTCTGGAGTGTTGTCTGGAGTGCCTTTTTAGAAAAATGATTTGAGATGAGAAGGAGGAGGGGAGGGGGAAATTTAAAAATAGGGCTTCCCATTCACTACACAGTGAGCCCCTTAAGACGGTCCTGTGTGTACAGTGAATGCTATACCTAAAAATGTCCTCAGTGGGCTAATTCATGATTCTTCCTTAGTTACACTTCTTGAAATCTCAGCAAAAAGAAATCTATTTACTTCAGTGGGTGTTAAGTGAAATCCAGAAATAATTACTACTAGTTTAAGACTTCTGCTACATTAAATATCACAAAACATGCATATGATAAGCATATACTGTTTTACTTTCAACTAAAATGTAAAACCCTAATAAATATTCATCATTTATAATCTTCGAAATGCAGAGTAAAACCAGTCACTAACTGTAACACCACATAGCACTGGGACAACAAAGGTTAATTGCTGCATCCGTGTCTTGGTAAAGATAGAGAGTCTGCGGGAGTCTCGCACATGATTGCTGGCCACCCAAAGCGGCACAGTCACTTTGGAAAAGTCTCACAGTTTCTGTAAAGTTGGAGATGCTCTTGCTTTGGGTCTCAGTAGACTTTCTGTTACTCTGGCAAGATACTGAAATAAAGAACTCAAAAGAGAAAGTCTGTTTTGACTTCTGGTTTCTGAGGTTTCTCTGCATGGCTGGTTGGTCAGTAGGTTTTGGACCTCTAATGAGGAGGCAGTATACCATGCTGGAAGCACCGAATGAGGAAACTACCATCCTCATGGAGGCCAGCATGGAGAGATGACAGCCCAAACGTACAGGAGCATGAGTGGAAAAATAAACTGTGGTCTAGCTTGTATTGGAATACTGCTTAGCCTCAAAAGGCGTGGTCTAATGGATACAAGCAATATTAAACCTGAGTCCTCTGGAAGAGCAGCTAGTGTTTGCTCAACTACTCCTGTAGAGAATTATGGCATAGTGTGAATTCAGTAAATGGAGTTCATTTCGTTTAAGGAAATAGCACTTTTAAGAATGAAAATAGAGACATTCTGCGGTCGGGTAGTGTGGATGATCCAGGGAAGTGTGAAGTTGGGAGTTGGAAGTGCAGGAGTACCCAAGGGTACCCGAGTTGCATCATGATGGAAGCACCTGGTGGGGAGGTCCTAGTGTTGCCTGCAAACACTTCTTGCCTGTAAAGATCAGTTTGAAAATGGTGGAATAATGTGTGTGGCATACCTTAGCTCCTTAAAATGTTTAGAATTCAGTGTCGGAATCTAACACATTTAACCAAAATTTTGTCAGTGTACTTATGGACTTTGTATTCAGGGATGTTCACACATGGGAGGAAAGCAGACATCCTGAGCCTGAAGGGCTACCTGGGACAGCCTTTGCTGTGAATTCAGTAAAAGGACAATGACTTTGCTGTGTAAGGGCTGTTTTCCACACTTGCATGGCACCCATCAGGCTCCCTGATGCAAAAGCACCAAGCACACCAGTGCTGTGGAGAAGAAGGCATGATTCTCTTAGAAATGAATATGAAGAAACTGAAGAGAGGAAGAAGGGTAGGAAACAATGACATCATCTACCCAGATGGGAAAGCTGGGCAGTCAGAAGGATCTGGAGAATGGGAGATGAAATGATGAGGAAGGCTAGAACCTACATGCAGACACAGGCAGACTGGGGCAGGATGGTAAAAACAGAAACAAAACACAAGTGGGCCTGTGGACTCTGGGACATGTGCCATCCTTAGATACTCATTGGCCCAAGGTCAGTTCGAAGGCAGCCTACTCTCCACCTAAAAGACTAAGTAAGTATGGTTTGGTTAATCTGCTGCTGCTGCTGAAACTTGAACCCGCCTGGCTTTCAGCACAGTCAGCTCAGACACCCTTGGAATTTGCAGAACATCAAAGTCACGACTGAGGCAGCTGCCACTCCCATGGCTTCCGAGAAATCCTTTATGGCTCTGCAGAGCTCCAGGAGGCGAAGAGCTCTTGCCTCCATGGATTGCAGAGTTGCTAAACTACATTGTTTTTGAGGAAAGACCCGAGGTTGCTGCAGATGGGAAAGAATATAGCCACTCTCCCAGTTTGTTTATTAGATGTGAAGTGATTAAGACCTGGAGATAGGAGCTCTATCTGTTCATGAGTTAAGTTAGTCTGCTCCTCACTAGAGCTCCAAGGACCGTCAGATTAATATGGGGTGGGGGAGCATCTATAATGAGCAACTGCAGAGCCATCCCCTGAGATGGCTGCTGGCATATGGTTTTATAGAGTTTTATTTGAACACTGGAAAGGCAGCCACAAGCACTGGCCTTGTGACAGCGTCAGAGTCACTTGAAGCATGACCACGGGACAATGAACAAGTGCAGTCACCCCACTTTGGGCACGTGATCCCATGTGCTTTTAATCCCAAGAAAAATGAAACTGTGAAACATAAATGAGAATCGGAAAAACATGAAGTTCAATATTAACACCTAGAAGGCAAATGCCAATTAAGAATGCTGGAATGCGTCTTACCCTTCCGCGAAGGAACTCCCCTGCTTCAACTCCCCATGGCCCTCATAACAGCAAAGTCCATTGTAACTTTTAGTAATTGGTTTTTTTATTAAAACAAAAGGAGTACAGTATAAATTTTAGCAACCAGGCTAAATAGGCATTAAAGACCGTGGGATCCAACCACAATTCATAACATCAATCCTTTGGGAAAAGGATTCTAAGTGCTCAATAACTACCTTACAAATAGACTTTGGGCTCATAGTCCCCTTGAGAATAAGGAGCTGTGTGCAGTGGCAATGCCTTCCATCGATTCGTCTGAGAATGGCACCAAAGGGACCTATATTCTTCCATACATGTGTGGTGAACTCAGCGAGTCTGGGTTTGATCAAAGATTATTGCTGGGTAGACACAGAGAGCGTGCGAGTTAAAACCAAGGCAAATACACAATAAAGCCAAGGGTGGAGCTACAAGGATAGAGCTGCAGTGGTGTGAGAAGTTTAAATCTCCAAGACGAAGGCAGCGGTGTGAACGGATAGAGTGGGAAGAGACCATTATGGAAAGTGAGCTGAAGCTACTACAGGCAAGAAGGCCACGAGGTAAGAAGGAAGAATTGAAGGACCAATCACTTTAAAGGAAAACACAACAATAAGTGTACCTGAAAGGCTGGCTAGACTATATCAACATCAAGGAGGTACCCGACCCCCAAGATCAGTGTATGATTTCCCGTCGATATGAAAAGGGAATGTTTAAAATCATTACCTAACTACATCAATTCATTTGAGTTGAGAACAATAATTTATGCGCCTGCTGTGGCTTAGTGTGGGCAAAGGACGACAAGTGGAGTTGACGTCATCAAGCTTGCAAGTTACTATAATTCCAGCCAACAGACACGAAGCAGAGCAAGGTGGCGAGGCAGGACGTAATGATGGCGGCACACAAAATGCTCAAAGGATATATCTGCTGCCTTACTCAGTTTTCACTTTTGTATATACCATGTTTTTGTAAGGTGTCATCTCGGTTGCACTGTCAGATTCACAAGAGCAAGTTACATAAAGTGTGTCTGTCTGGGTTGTATTTTTATTACCTCTGTAGAATGGTAGTTACTCTGATTGGGTAGGTATTGATTAGTTGATTAAAATAAGTTTAGGTCGCAGAACTGTTTTACGGAACTAACATGACTGATTGCTTGAGAGAAAGGCACGACGTGTGCACTGAAATCTATGTGAGAAAATTCATGATCAGTAGAATTTAAAACCAGAAGCGTCTTAGTAATGTTTGGTTCTCTTTACAAGTTGAGAGGGCATCCACAGTGGATGTGCAGTTTGATGTTAAGACAGCCGTAGGATGCTGCCATTCACTTTTATATGTGTCCTGCTGTACGAGTATTGTCCTGGCTTCTCACTGTGTCAGAGGCTGATGCTGTGTGAATGTGCCCCTTCAAGGTCATGTGTTGGAAATTCAGTAATATTGTTGGAAGGTGGTACCCAGTGATAGGTAATTGTGAATGGGCTAATGCCAGGTAAAGAACTTAAGGCTTTGAGTTCTCTCTCTATCTGTCTGTCTGTCTCTGTCTCTATCCCTTCCCCGACTCTGTCCCATAACTGCCCTTCTGCCATGAAATGTCACAGCGTGGAGGCTTGTTAACAAATTCTGTCTTCCTCATCTGAGACTTCGAGCCTCTATCACCAGTAGCCAATGCATGTATGTTAATTATAGACTAAGGTATGCTGTGTTTACATCACAGAACAGACCAATACTATGACTTTCTCCCATGCGCTGTGCAGGCATGTGTAGCTGAGTTCTTCATGCTCTCCCATAAGGTCTCTTCCAAACCTTAAACATGGCACCAGTATCGCTCTTCCAGTCACTGTGGTCTTGCGGTGCTGTGGTTGTTTCATCCAAGTGTCTATGGTGACAGGAACCTGATACAATACTCACCACCTCAGCAGCTACCTTGTGGTTTAGTCTGTCTCTCCTACTAAAGCAAACCCACCAAGAGCCCTGAGGCTAGAACAGGCATTTTCTTCACGGCTCTGCGGGCTTGGAAGTCAAGATCAAGATAAGATGTTGGTTTACAAATGGTTCTCATCTTGCTGTGTCCTGCATATGATGGGGAGGAGGAAAAAGGAGAAGGAAAAGAGAGGGGGAGGAGGAGAGAGGATGTATTAGTTAGGGTTTTACTGCTGTGAACAGACACCATGACTACGGCAAGTCTTAATAAAACAACATTTAATTGGGGCTGGCTTACAGATTCAGAGGTTCAGTCCATTATCATCAAGGTGGGTGCATGTCAGTATCCAGGCAGGCATGGCCCAGGTAGAGCTGAGAGTTCTACGTCTTCATCCAAAGGCTGCTAGTGGAAGACTGACTTCCAGGCAACTAGGGTGAGGATCTTATACCCACACCCACAGTGACACACCCATTCCAACCAGGTCACACCTATTCCAACAAGGCCACACCTTCAAATGGTGCCACTCCCTGATCCAAGGATATACAAACCATCACAGAGACAAGAGAGGGGAGGGGAGAGAAGAGATGGGAAGGAGAGGGAGGGAAGGGGAGGGGAGGGGAGGGGAGAGAACTCAAGCATGCTTAGGTTTATTTATTACCTCACACTAACCCCATCACAGGGACTCCCTGAAGCTCTGCTTGCTAACAGGGCTTTGGTTTAGTAATTTGGAAGTATTCGGGCAACACCTTTTATAGTTAAGACTTGGGAAGAGACTCTCAGAAAGAGTGGATGTGAGTGCCCCCTCTGTTCCAGGGCCTCTGTTGCTGTGGAAATCCCGGAACCTTTTCAGGTCTTTCTTTTGCTTGCGTGCACCTCCAAGAATCTTAGCTTGCCCAGGCACCGTGGCTTAGTCTGATTTCTGCTCTGTAGCAGAATATCCAGGCTGAGTGGTTTGTGAACAAAAGAAATGTATTTGACTCATTGTTGCATGGGCTGGGAAGTTCTGGTTTAAGGGCCACATCTGGCAAAGGTCTTTGTCTTAGTTAGCATTTCTATTGCTGTGATAAAACACCAGGACCAAATGCAACTTGAGGAGGAATGGGGTTCCTTCCGCTTACAGCTCTCATGTCACACTGCATCATCAAGAGAAGTCAGGACAGGAATTCAGAGCAGGAACCTGGAGGCAGAAACTGAAGCAGAAGGCATGGGGAGTGCCTCGTAGCTTGTTCAGCCTGCTTTCTTACAGCATCCAGGACTACCAGCCCACAGGTGGCACAGCTGGCAGTGAGCTCTGTGGTCACACAATCATCAATGAAGGGAAGACCCCACAGGCTTAATCACAGGCCCACCTGGCAGGGGCCAATCAGTTTTCTCAACTGAGAGTCTCTGTATCCAAATGTATCAAGTTGCAAAAGTAGCCTGCACAGTCTTCCTGCTCTGTCTTCCTTATTAGAAGAGCAAGAGTGAAGGAGACAGCTGCTTAAAAAAAAAAATCCACCCTGGCAATACTTCTGTCAATTCATTCTGGGGACAGTGACCTGATGACCCTTATTAAGTCTCACTTTTCAATACTGCCATATTGAGATGAAGTTTCCACATGAACTTTGGGGACATGTTCGGTCCATAGTATCGCCCTTCCGTCCTTTAACTTCCCACTGCTCATTCTTATTTTGAAAACATCCTCCTAATTCTGGCCCCAAAGCACGCCCCCTCCCCCACCCCCACCCCCACCCCCACCCAGGCTGATAGGCATTCTGCAGCCAAAGCTGAGGTCTCTACCTGTGATGACAAATGGCTATTGGTGTATAGTCTATCCTCATGCATAGTCTCGAAACAGCCTAAACAGGAAAGCTGGCCTCCCTAATCCCCCCCCCCCCCCATGTCTCTATGCTATGACCTCTTCTGAAAACTATGATCTCTGTGTCTCAGGGAACTTAAACCATCAGCTTTTTCCTTTTCATGACAAAGCCTACCCGTGGGCACCCCCTGCCTGGGATAGAAGGCACTGAGCTAGACTGCGGTCTGAGGTAGCAACAGGACCAGATCACGTGCCTTCAGTGTTGTGGTCTCAGGAGAGTTTCCTGTCCTGCATGAGTAGATGCCTGGCAGAATTGCCCTGTCTTGGCGAAGAGGGAAAGCTTTTCTTCTTCTGTCCACCCAATTGCTAAAGGTCAGGTTGCTCCATAGATAAATAAAGTTGCTTCTAAGGTGCTTGTTTGCCACTCAGAATGATAGAGCTAAGGGTGAATGAAATGCATACTGTTTCTATTTTCTTTTTCTTTCTTTTTTTATTAGATATTTTCTTCATTTACATTTCAAATGCTATCCCAAAATTCCCCTATACCCTATACCCTCTGCCCTGCTCCCCTACCCACTCACTCCAACTTCTTGGCCCTGGCGTTCCCCTGTACTGGGGCATATAAAGTTTGCTAGACCAAGGGCCTCTCTTCCCAATGATGGCCGACTAGGCCATCTTCTGATACATATGCAGCTAGAGTCAACAGCTCCGGGGTACTGGTTAGTTCATATTGTTGTTCCACCTATAGGGTTGCAGACCCCTTCAGCTCCTTGGGTACTTTCTCTAGCTCCTCCATTGGGGGCCCTGTGTTCCATCATATAGATGACTGTGAACATCTACTTCTGTATTTGCCAGGCACTGGCAAAGCCTCAAAAGAGACAGCTATATCAGGGTCCTGTCATCAAAATCTTGCTGGCACATGCAATAGTGTCTGCATTTGGTGGCTGATTATGGGATGGACCCCTGGGTGGGGCAGTCTTCCAACATCAAAGTAAATGGAGAGAAGTTGGAAGTAATCCCACTAAAATCAGGGACTAGACAAGGTTGCCCACTTTCTCCCTACCTATTCAACATAGTACTTGAAGTCCTAGCCAGAGCAATTCAACAACAAAAGGAGATCAAGGGGATACAAATTGGAAAGGAAGAAGTCAAAATATCACTTTTTGCAGATGATATGGTAGTATATACAAGTGACCCTAAAAATTCCACCAGAGAACTCCTAAGCCTGATAAACAGCTTCAATACAGTAGCTGGATATAAAATTAACTCAAACAAATCAATGGCCTTTCTCTACACAAAGGATAAATAGGATGAGAAAGAAATTAGGGAAACAACACCCTTCACAATAGTCACAAAAAATACAAAATATCTTGGTGGGACTCTAACTAAGGAAGTGAAAGATCTGTATGACAAGAACTTCAAGTCTCTGAAGAAAGAAATTGAAGAAGATCTCAGAAGATGTTTCTATTTTCAATGGAAATCCGTGTAACTTTGACTGCAGGGCATTACTCTGTTATTCAGCTCTTGTGACACTGACAAAGCCTGCTCAGTGGTGGCATCCATTCACTCTCATGTGCGTTTTCCTCAATCCAAGCCATTCCTCATGACTAAAGCTGCACTGAGTGTGAGCTGAGTGCCGAACCTGCTCGGTTCCTGATTCATGTCAGCTCACTTGTTCACAGTAAAGATGTAGGGATGTGTTCTAAGCCCCATTTTATACATGGAATAAATGCCAAGTGTCAAAGAGGAGGTGGTAAGTCGGGAGTTAGGAATAAAACAAACTAAATTATATTGATTTTTATTCAAAACTAAGATGTCCAGCCATAGTGTGAGGATCCAGAGCATACACCCATATGAATCTCACTGAGAGTGGAAACTGGGTAGAGAGGGAGTGGGAAGCAGTTTCTCACAGTTAGCAACAGCAGCAAGCTTCAGTGGAACCAGGGCAAGAAAAATGCCCGTCCATTAAACCCACCACTTCAAAACCATAATTTAGGTTACCGGAAGGTAAATTACATGAAAATGTAATTTCATAGACAAAAGATCTATTGTCCAGAAAGAATAATTTCAGTGTATTTTTGTGCTTTCTGAATAAACATAAGCTTCATTCCTAATCAGCCAAAAGGTGCATTCTTCTCTTTAAGCCCATACATTCCTCTACATAAGAACATCTTTTATTAATTATGGGAATGACTCTCACGCTTTGCCTGTAACAATAGACACCCCACAGTGTTTGCTTAGGCTGGTGGCAGTGGCTTGGTTGTTATGGGCAGTTTATTTAGATTAGATAGTTTCTTCCATGTGAGAATGACCAGCTCATTTCTTATCTCCATGATACATGGAGGCACGAGTATAATCTGAAGCACTCAGTAGATATGGAAGTTTATCTCCTTATATACACATATTTTTATATCACATCTCTACTGGGCTGTTTAAAGCTTTATCTTATGCAAACTGAGAAATGTTGGTTTTTGTCATGTAAGCTCCAATAGTGCTTTTTGCCCCCAAAAGCATATGTGCTTTTCTGGAGGTTCCTTTTCTAAGAGCATTAAAAGAATATATATATGGATATGTGTGTGTGTCTGTTTACATATATGTATATAATATATACATACATGTGTATATGATATATGCACATACACAAATATGTGTATAATATATGATGTATATAATGGACATATACATATGCATATAAATAGTTATATAATATATGCATGTACAATGTATATATATATATATATATATATATGACAAATATACATACTTACATGTATGTGTGTTTATGTAAAGAGACTGACAATCCCATTGGAGAAGAGTTTCATTTCACTAGACTGTATACTTTAGCCAGATTGAATCATTGTGAATAACGAAGGAATCTCACTCTGAGGATGTTTTACCATCAAACAGCCAAAGAGTGCATGCCAATGTTGGACTGGGTGTATTTCCATGTTCCATGTACTCATTTCAACAAACTTCTAAGTTCACCTTTTCTGTATGAAGCCCACAAATGTTCTCTTTCACTTTTTCAAGGCAACAAGGGCGGCCATCACTCAGCACTGCACAGATCTTGGAAATTTGCTGGGCAAAGAGAACGATGTGGCCCTCATCATCGATGGCCATACCCTGAAGTATGCACTCTCCTTTGAAGTCCGCAGAAGTTTCCTGGACCTGGCGCTCTCATGCAAAGCTGTCATCTGCTGCAGGTGAGAATTCTCGGGTTGTGCCCAGTCAATGATCTTGATGGGTCTGTGCTGTGGGCTTTGGTAGAGGATGATAAGCAGAAATTCTAGGTTTCAAATTCCATGTTAAAATTAGAAAAAGCTACACAAAAACCTAAGTGTATCTTCAGCTGTTGTCTCCTAGATTTTTGCTCAAAGCAGGAAGTAGCTCAGATGCGTTTGTTTCTTGCCACTCCATGCAATGGCAGTGTGCACATTTAGTATGAGTCTTCTCTCCCAGTTAAAGCTCTCTGAAAACAGCTTTGAAGGCACACCCAATGGCGTACTTAATTATAGCAATAAGTACTTCTTAATCTAGTCAAACGAACAATTAGAATTAACCATTACGCCACTCATCCAAAAGTCTTCATTGGTTCTTTGTGGAGTCTGGGAAGACTTTTGCTGCTAACATTCTATTGACTGTACATACGTGGAGGTCCCCTTCAGATGGGGATTTGGAAGTCAAAATTATAAAAATAATCCACCAGGAAGATAAAAGACCATGCTAGTCAAAGGGACCATGGCAGCCAGAAGGGTGAAAGGCATGCTGGGAATCCTGTTTTCTATAGTTTCTTGTTGCATCTAAGATGTTGAATTGCTAAGTGGATGGGGCTTGATCTGTGTAAGTACTTCAACACTGAATGCCATTATTCTACCTGATCCTTGTGTCTTGGCCAGTCACTTCTGTCTGCCACCTGCATTGTTCACCAAGGAGCAGGCCCCAGCTTGTTTGTAGCTGAAGCCAACAGTAGAACCAGGGATAGCAGAAAGTCACATGGACCAGTCTAGTAAACTGCAACTCAAAGCTAACATGCTAACTTCTCATAGATGCTTTCATGGGAAAATCAAAATGTGCCTATCTGGGTCTCCAAGGGACAATCAAGGAGGCCTAGAGACCGCAGGAATAGACTCCTTCCTAGCCAGTTGCTTAATGCTAAAGAAAAATGCTTCTTCCTCTTGATCAGGTTGCCTTCGCCTGGCTTTGTGGGTTACATAGGTTCAAACCTTAGCATCACACAACAAAGAGCTCAAACTGCAATAGGCACTGAGAGCCAGTTTCAAGTTAAGTTTTTTAAGTTATTAAGTTATGACCATCAACTGCACGCAAATGTTCATTAGAAAGAAGACCGCAGGTGGTTTCCTGCTTCCGTGATCGCAGATAGTTCTTGGCTGATCTCCCACTCTGATTTAAAAATAACAAAAACTGAAGGCAATACTTTATAGACAAAGCACCCAGGTGCTTCACCTGTGTTTAGAAATGTAAGCCAGCCAAATTTCATGTGACTTTTACACAAAAAGTTGGCTTTAATTCTCACTTTCCATATTGAAAATACAATCATTTTTAAGTTACTCTCTCCTCTAAGTAGAGTAGAAAAAGGATTTTGCTTTTCAAAATGAATTTGTAAATGGTTGAAGGTTGTATAAGAATTAAAATGTTATTATATATAAGAAGGCCCTCAAACTAAGACAGACTTGAGTAGTAAGAAGGGAAACCATGGACCATGAACTCTGCAGGTCCCCAGGCAGCCCAGGCATCTCCAAAGATCTCATCTCTACCCTCTCTACACTGAAAACCTCTCTGTATTCCAAGAGCAGGAACCCCATCAAGACACCCTCCAGTCAGGAACACAGGAACTCAACTGTAGTCTCAGCTACTCAGAAAACTGACACAGAAGGATGACTTGAGCCTAAAATATCAAGCCAGTTTGTAGAACAGAGCAAAACCCTATCTCAGTCTAAGATCTTTCTGAGTGATGCGTCTCAGGCATTCAGGTGCGCCTGCTTCAGCTGATACATGCTCGAACAGCCACTCCATTACTATTCAGGTAAATGAGAACAAATGAGTCTTTACTTGTATAATTCCTGACCTTGGAAGTTTCTTATGTATTTTTGATTACATTATACCCAATTTTGCTAATTACAGTTTGCTGTGCTTCAATATTTTCTATGCAGTTGAAATTTTTAGCGAGGTCGTATGTAACCATCAGGATGGATGCCAGTCAATTTACTCTCAGGGCTCGTAGGTTTGTGTTCTTTGTTGCTTTGTAAACTTCCACCCAAAATTCAACTTCAGTTGTGAGTTTGATATTTGCGTTGTACATTCTAGGTGTTGTGTGATAATTAAAGATGTGTGGCCCCTGCTCTTCTGGAACAGTGTTTTAGAGCATTGGTGCTAATTCTTTGCAACTGCCTTACACCCTCAGTGAGGCCGAGGTGTCCCACACTTCCATTCATCATAAGCAACTGGCACATTCTTTTTTGATTCCTAGTTCTTTTTAGCATTTGTTGTCGATGGTTGGTTTGTTCTAGTCTTCCTCCCTGTTGCTTTGAAGAAACACTGACCAAAAGCAGCAGCCTTGGTGGAGAAAAGGGTTTCCTTGACTAACAGGTCATAGTTCATCATCAAGGGAAGCCAAAGTAGGAACTTGAGGCAGGAACAGAAGCAGAGACCATGGAGGAATGGTGTTTAAGAGCTTGCTAATTTTTTTTATACAGCCCAGGTTCACCTGCCCATGGGTACCATGCCCATAGTGGGTTGGGCCCTACCACATCAATAGTTAATCAAGAAAATGCCCCCACGGACTTGCCCTCAGGTTCATGGGAGGCAAATCCTCAGCTGAGGGTCTGTCTTTCCTGGTGACTCTAGTCTGTGTCAAGTTCACAAAGACTAGAGATGTGGGGAGAGAGAAGGGATTGTGCATGCCACAGTGCACCTGTGAAGGTCAAATGCTAAATGCATGGAGTCCATCCTCTCCCACCTGTAGCTGGGTTCTGGAGACTGTACTTGGGTTGCAAGATGGTGATCTTGGTGCTCCTGTTGGTTACTGCCTGAGGTCATTCTTTTTTTTCTATTGCTGTGGCCCTCTGGCATCTCCCCACATATACTACTGTGTCTGCTGTATTTCTGGAATCCTCTGAATGTTTTCCTGAGGTTTGGAAACATGGCCCATCATAGCCTCTTCTATATGTCTTCTCCTTATGTGCCTCTCTGTTCTCGGTAACAGCTTTACAAAGAACCATTCAGAGAACCGGGGAAGGGAATGGGGGTGTGCACTGCAGCATAAATGTGCCAGATGATGAAACATAGACACAAAGAATTAGAAACAAATACTTATGTACATGTATTTATAGTGGCATTGTTCACCGTAGCCGAAATGTGTAGACAACTCAATTCACAAGTGGATAAGCAATGTGAGGTCTATCTGGACAATCGTATCCAGCCATAGAAAGACGTGAGCCACTGGCACGTACTGCAGAGTGCTGAACGTCAAAGCTACGGTTGGCAAAGGAAGCCAGTTGCAAAAGAGATGTCATATAGCAACATTGCATCCCTGTGGGATATCCAGAGTGGATGAGCCCACAGAGCTAAGCAGCTAAGCGAAGAGGGGAAGGGGGCAGCTGCTTCGTAGGTGCAGGCTTTTCCTTTAAAGTCACTGAAATGTTCTGGAGCCTCGAGCTGAGGGTGGTCGTGTTGTGATTATGCTAAGCACCATTATATGCTTAGTCTTTAAAGTGTTGTTCGAGAGATTTGTTTTTACTTCTTTATTTGTGTGTGTGTGTGTGTGTGTGTGTGTGTGTGTGTGTGTGTGTGTGTGTGTGTGTATGTGTGTGTGTGTTTACCTGCCAAGGGCATCTTATCTCATGGAGCTAGAGCTGAGGTTAGAGGCATTTGTAAGACACTCAGTTATGGGTACTGGGAACTAAACTCAGCTCTTCTGGAGGAGAAGCAAGAATCTTAACTATGAAGACATCTCTTCAGCCCTTAAAAGGTGAATGTTATATTCTGTTAATTTTTTATCACAATAAAAGTAGATATGTGAATAAAAGAATTTACCTAATAAAAATTAAATTTCACTGAGCTAAAGAGAACAAAATATGGGTCAAGTAATCAAACAAACAAAAATTGTTCCTAGGCCATTCCCCCAGTGCAAGAAAACCTGAACCTGAGAACTTTACCAGCCACTGAGGGATTGTGATGGGCAGTCAGGACCAAGACCGACAGCGTCCTGGTCAGCTTGCACATGTTATCCCTAGCACACACCCATCAAGCCAGGAACACGCTGGTGTCCCAGACTTTTGCACTCCTGCATTCTTTGAGCACTTTAAACGCAAAACATCTCAGTAGCATTGGCAGGTTACCTCCGTCTCTACTCTACTCTTGGGGTGCCAACAGGACTTAAGAATTGCTGCCTCCCTCCTTGGTGGTTCCACTTCTCACCTCATCATGAGGGCCTTTTGTTGCCATCAGTAGAGATGGGATCATACACAAGCTAGGAACCTTTTGCGACAGAAGTCTAAACACATCTCATGGACAAGTCTACACTGGATGTACATGGTAAGGGCCGCAGAGGCCATGATTCGTATTCTTGGGTGTGTTTAGACTTCTGTCTATAGCTTCTGTCCAAGTCTAAGCCACATATACAAAGTAGGAAATAAAGTTCAGAAGTTCAAGTCTTTTCATCTGTTGGTTCCTGACAAGCATTGCCTTTGTTTTTCTGTTTGTTTTGGTTTGTTCATTTTACCAATGGGTAAATAAATGGCTATAACTCATCTTGCACGTGGTCTGAGACATAAAGGGAAAAGCCGGCATGGGGGTTGATCTGACGTCATCCGTGGTCTGTCTAGCTGGCCGTGCCTGTTACTTCCCTCACACATGTGTAATACTCCCGGTACTCAGTTTTACTAACAGTTTGCCTAGTTTAGGGCCTTTCTCTCTAGTTACAGAGGGTTTGTCTCTATCCAGAGGAGAATGAATGTGGAGCCCACTCACAACGAGAGCAGGAACGGCTTCTCCGTTTCCTTATTGTCCCTTTTGCTTTGAAGTTCTTTGTTCTTGTCAAAATGGAAATAAATTTCAGAGCACAGTCTAGTGGCAGGTGAGCAGACTTTTGACCCCCTGAGAGCATTCAGAGACGTTAAGTGGCTGCCTCATCAGGAAGAGAATCATGAGAGGCTCATCAGTGTCTCCCATGTGAGGAAGACGGCAATGGCCTCTCCACAGACCCCTACGAGCGCAGGTGACGATGGTGGCCCCTCAACAGTGCCT